>NC_062534.1:23733403-23748403 GCF_022655615.1 Tachysurus fulvidraco
TAATGAAGCACCGCATTATCCCCTGGGTTATGAAACTGCAGCGGACCGGCGGCTTCTACGGCGTCGGCCGTGATAAACGTGTTCAGTGTGAAACAATGCTGCGGGGTTAGAACGTTCTAGCTCGTTGCTTAGCAACACACAATGCTTATCTTGGCCAAAAAGTTATAGAGACATAAAATGTTTCACAACGTCACTAAGTGATTGAAAATGACTCTGGCATTTCTGTTATTATTATTATTATTATTATTATTATTATTATTAACCTCTCAACACTTACCCTGGTGATCCCCAAAGCTGCGATGTTCTGACTGTAGGACGTCGTCCCATTGCCACTGCCCCACAGCCCCGCCAGGATGCAGCCCAGACCCTCGACTGCGATACCACGGTTAATAGCATTAGTGGGCGGAGTCGGAGCACCGGAGAGACGTGCACATGCGAAGTAATCCCCGATGGACTCCATTGTAGAAGCCAGTACCCCTGCCATCATGCCCAGGACGGAGGAGATGCTAACGCTCGGGAGACCCCACTGACCTGAGATTATTTCAAGGGACGGATAAAAGGAACAGGAAATAACCTAAACAGAATATATATATATATACAGAAAATGGACCGAGGAATGAATAGAAAAATAGATAAACATGAACAAGTCATCTAGCTTTATTACATCAAATATTCCAAAAATCTTTTTTTCTCCGTTATTTCAAATGTGCATCAGTGATTACTGGGTTAAATTACTAAGGAACTTGTATGGAACAAAACCCAAGTCTATATTTCTGTAATGCTAATTTCTGAAAGCGTCCATCGTTAAGCACACTACGAAAATTAAATCGGATTGAATCGAACACATCAGACACAAACGGACTCTGCGCTGAAATTGGGTCTAATGCCACGGCTAGAAATGGCCTGGGGAGCTGTGCTCTCAGGATGGAAGGGGCAAACATCTGCTCTCAGCTGTCAATCACTGTGATGGTAGCCAACTGCTGTGTCAGTGACGCGGGGGGTAAAACAGACCCAAATGCAGGATAACATAAAATGAAACAGGTTTATTAAATTAAAAAACACCAAACAGGGACACAGACTAGAGATAAGACAACAGATGACAACGACAAACAACAACAAACAGCAGAGGATTCCACGCTGCTCAAGGCAACATGGCTCGACTGAATGCTAACAACAATTAACACGTGAGGAACAGGCGTGCAGAGGCGTGCAGGACGAGACGAGGGCGGGGCAGACACGTGAACACAGAACGTTATGCAGTCAGCAGTACGCAGGGTTATGTACGCAGAAGACGGCGGAAAGACGAAGATTTCCTCCCGGTCTGTTACGTCTCTCCCTGCGTCCAGATGACCATGATTCTCATGACTTCCTGATGTGCTGTTGATGTGGATCTCTAGACGGTTTAAGTTCATCCGATATTTCTAAACGATTCGAATTTCATTGTATGAAAATGTGTCTTCTGTAAGATCTCATCGTTTTTCAACCTCCTCAATTGCACCATTTTTTCCCCCGCCGGCATTAATAAAGAAAGTTTATCGACTGACTGGTTAAACCGACTGTTGTGCCAAGATATACATTAGAGTATAGTGTCATTATGCGCGTTTACCTCAGCACACTGCCAAGAACAGATTAATACAGAGTAATACTTCATTCACATCTAAACGTTAATTGATAGCAGCATGTGTGGGAATCTGGCGTCAGTGCTCGTTCCTAGTCAGGGTTTTGCCCTGGAGCTCTCTGGCTGTGAAGCAGGAATACATCCTGGGATATACAACAGTCTGGTGCACCGGCATGAGAAGTTATTTATAGTGGAATAAACATGATTTGTGATTTTCAGCAGTGTTAACTGTACAAAAACAAACCCCGGACCCCCTGGCTATGCTTGACAGATCCTCTGGTCTCCCTGGACACCATTTTGAGAAGTGAAGCTCTAGGCTCTCGTTATAGATATGATTTATACGGCAGTTCCAGCCGAGAAAAAGGAATACAATTTATTCCACTGAATTTTGTTGCTGATGTTCTGCATGAACAAGAAGATCCGGGGATCCTAGGCGGTGTGTGAAGCGAAGCTGGGGTGGAGGAGGTGGGATATTCTGTGAAGTCTGTCATCGTGTCATTTGTAATTTAGTCAAAGCGTTTTTTGTTTTTTTTTGCATTTTCGCTCGACTCCTTCCTCTGAACGCCTCCTGTGGTTCTTTAGTTTACTATCAGGGAGCTAAAGCATAATGTGATGTTGGAACTACTAGGTTTCTGTCGGTGGAACGTTCATCATTTGCTCTCAGCTAATTCACTCCACCAGCTCTCCTCCGTCAGTCACCAATCGTAGACTAACGTTTGTGAACCGCATCTTTTCAAAACTGCTGCTCCTGCTGCATCACAGGGAGGAGTAACATGAACAAAGAAAACAATCTGCACTCTTCTACACACATGAGCTCAAAAAATGCTGACTGTTAACTAGTGTTGTTGTGATTGACACTGGAGAGAAAAGCCACGCCCACTCCTCGAACTTAACCCAACATTTTACCCTAAATAGAGGAACAGTTCACACTTGCAATTCAGAAGCTCTTTTTACGGCTTGTCGCTTAGCAACAGATAGAGCCCGGGGGTAAAACAGTGTACATCTCTAAAGTGAGCGGTGGAACGAAGGGGAAATTACGTCGCACTGAATCATCGGCGGAAGTCGTATATAGATATAACGGACCAACGGCTGGTCGACTACACGACAAACATTAAAAGAGCAAAGATGATATAGCTGTGGAAGATAACAGAACCGTAGAAAGTGAAAGCGTGAGACGAGCCGTTATTTAAAGCGCCACACGCTGGATTTATCCAATCGTAGGTGTTGATACACAAATATGCAAATCAGAAGAAGGTTGCAGCAGGGTTTAGTGCAATACAGTGTGAAACATCAGGATTTAGTGTTAACCCGGGAAAGTAGGAGCAGTGTGAAACCTCTAACTACACATCCCAGGATTCTTTTAGTTGGGGTTCGCTAGGACCCAGGGGTCCTAGTCAATTTTAAAGCACTATTAATTTTAAAATATGGTCACGTATTAGCTATGAATGATTATGTAACATGTGAACACCGAACACAAATACAGTAGAGACGTCCGAAGATGTCGGACATTAACGGTCTCAGATGTCGGCTTGAATTTCTGATGTTTTAAAGAAATCTGAAACGAGAACTCTTAGGCTTCGTGCCAGATCGTCTAAGATAGATAAAGCTTTAAAGAAATCCTTAACAAGTAGAAATGAAAGCATTCTAGTCATTCATGGTGTCATCTTAAAAAACAGTTTAAGGGGAAAAGCTATGGAAAATACAAAGCGCTGCATGCATGAACAAGTAGCAGGAATACAAAACACAAGTAACACGGGTGTAACACAATGCCACGGGCTTTATCTGGGTAGCATTCCATATCTGCCTATTTACCCCACCACCAGAAACCACTCGACAGTTCCTCATCCACCAGACGTCCTGTGGAACTTTCCTTAAACTTTCAATCTAATGTCACAACTCCAACGGAATGTTTATGACTTAGAAAGGACATCATTTATATCCCACTATCAGTGTTTATAATGATTTATAATCCTACTCTCAGTGTTTATAATGATTTATAATCCCTCTCTCAGTGTTTATAATAATGTGTAATCCCACTCTCAGTGTTTATAATGATTTATAATCCCACTCTCAGTGTTTATAATGATTTATAATCCCTCTCTCAGTGTTTATAATAATGTATAATCCCACTCTCAGTGTTTATAATGATTTATAATCTTACTCTTGGTGTTTATAATAATGTATAATCCCTCTCTCAGTGTTTATAATAATGGATAATCCCTCTCTCGGTGTTTATAATGATTTATAATCCCACTCTCAGTGTTTATAATGATTTATAATCCCACTATCAGTGTTTATAACAATGTATAATCCCACTCTCAGTGTTTACAGTATATTAATTTATAACCCCACTCTAAGTGTTTATAATAATTTAAAATCCCACTCTCAGTGTTTATAATGATTTATAATCCCACTCTCAGTGTTTATAAAAATGTATAATCCCTCTCTCAGTGTTTATAATGATTTATAATCCCACTCTCAGTGTTTATAATGATTTATAATCCCACTCTCAGTGTTTATAATAATGTATAATCCCTCTCTCAGTGTTTATAATGATTTATAATCCCACTCTCAGTGTTTATAATAATGGATAATCCCTCTCTCTGTGTTTATAATGATTTATAATCCCACTCTCAGTGTTTATAATAATGGATAATCCCTCTCTCGGTGTTTATAATGATTTATAATCCCACTCTCAGTGTTTATAATAATGGATAATCCCTCTCTCTGTGTTTATAATGATTTATAATCCCACTCTCAGTGTTTATAATACTGGATAATCCCACTCTCGGTGTTTATAATGATTTATAATCCCACTCTCAGTGTTTATAATAATTTTTTTAATCCCACTCTCAGTATTTAGAATAATTTATAATCACACTCTCTTGTGTCACCCAGAAGAAGATGAGGTTCCCTTTTGAGTCTGGTTCCTCTCTAGGTTTCTTTCTTCACATCTCCCAAATTTGGAGGTTTGTAGAGCTCAGGGTACGATGCGATACAGCACCACTGGAATAGAGAGGGTTAAGGGCTTTGCTCAATGGCCCAACAGTGACAGCTTGGCAGTGCTGGGGCTTGAACCTTGATCCTCTGATCCTCAGCCCAAAGCCTTAACCACTTGAGCTACCACTGCTCCAGATTACATTTTTATTACATAAAACTCAGGGATCCGTCCCAGCACCACTACAACTCTTTTCCCCCGAGGCCAAAAAAAAACCTGAGTTTCCTTCTGTTTTACTGTGTCAATGTTGTCGAGTGAACGTTTTCCTCATGTCTCACTTCACAGTGTGTTAATTTGAAGCTCATATGAAAGTAGACACCCAGGAATTTGTAGACTTTCATCAGGATTGCTGTTTTGCTCTACAATACTAGAGGCGGTATTTATATATAAATAAAAATAAAGTTACTTCTACACAAATGTTTGTATCTTCAGAGGAAACGTCGATATCGAACGTGTCTGTTCGTCTAGAAAGAAGCTCAGATTTCTCTTCGACACTAAAATTCAGCGTGAGATCGTCAACGGAGGGAAAAACGCACGTCCAAAACACGGCGAGAGAACGACAGAGTCTTAGATCAGACTCACAGACACATCATTAGTGTTTTTATACGGATTGTAAATGTCTTACGAGTCCATTAGTCAGCGAGGGGGAGCTAAATATTTACAGCTGTTTGGCGTGAATTTTCGAAAGCTCGTTATCTGAAGAAATACGAGTTTTCTCGTGTCTATTTTTTATTTAATTTTCAATGTTTCAACTGTGACATTGACTGAGAAGGTCAACTGTTGCACTGAAATTACAGACTGCAATAAAAACCGTGAGGTGTAAATAATTAGAATGTAGTTAAAAAGAATGTAGTTATTTGTTCCTATCTGAGTCCAACTCGTTTAATGACTTGATGGGCACAGAAACCTTATTAATAAATGAGATGAGTTCACACATGTTTTTAATCCCCACATTATAAGATCATGTTTCAGAGGTTAATTAAAATGCTCCAGTATTACAGAATTTATGGTCCATGAACTTTAACACCAGCTCCTGGAACATCAGCACTCGCACAAACAGCCCCAAAGCATCAATAATTCACCAGCACATCGTACCGGATTTTACAGTGGTTTCTGAGGCATTTTCTATCTTATGAGCTCAGGCCAAGCATTTTTTGTGGGTTCTTTTGTTCAGAGCTTTACAGCTGAATTGTGCAAGCCTTTTGGCATTCCAGTTTCATCCAACAGCAAATTTTTGGTTTGTGCTTCTTTTAACGATCCTTAGGGGGCGCTAATAATTTTGGGACTTATGATTTTTAGAGAGAATACGGATATTTATGAACGGACATTCTAATTCAAGTTGAGATTTAAATCATAATCTATGTGTCAGTGAATCGTTTCAATGATTTAAATCACTTGAATCATTTGAATCACTTGCAGGGGGTTCGATTCCCTCCTCCGCCTTGTGTGTGTGGAGTTTGCATGATCTCCCCGTGCCTCGGGGTTTCCTCCGGGTACTCCGGTTTCCTCCCCCGGTCCAAAGACATGCATGGTAGGTTGATTGGCATCTCTGGAAAATTGTCCATAGTGTGTGAGTGTGTGTGTGAGTGAATGAGAGTGTGTGTGCCCTGTGATGGGTCGGCACTCCGTCCAGAGTGTATCCTGCCTCGATGCCCGATGACGCCTGAGATAGCCACAGGCTCCCCGTGACCCGAGAAGTTCGGATAAGTGGTAGAAAATGAATGAATCAACGAATGAGTCAATTGAATAATTTGAATCATTTTGTTTTATATAAAATTTTCCGCATTCTTTTTTCTCACACAGAGTACGGGCACATTTGTTGGTACCTGATACGAGTACTTAAATATGTAGCGTACTATTATATATCTACGTCAGTCTGGGGCATCAGTTTATCTAGATCTGTTTACCTCAGTTGTCGCCATGACCCGATCACACTGAGCAGCATTGGCGATTGGGTTCATTAAAAACAGTGAATTGACTCACAATTGTTTCTGTTCTGGTTTTACCGCGTCTCAGTGCTGTGTTCAACACTGTGCATCATGCACAACTCACTGTTCTTCACCACCATCGTCACCTCAACAGGTTCCACCGGGTTCCATCCTGGGACCTATGTTACTCTTATCTATGCACATGCATACACAAGCACAATATCTGAGTTTAATTCAATTTTATTTCTATAGCACCGTTAAGAATATCACTGACATGACAGCGATAGGTCAATACAGAGTATGAATTTTAACAGCAACAAAATGACCTTTAATGAGAAAGCCAGAGGCGATGGTGGTGAGAAAAATCTACCTGAGATGATAACAGGAAGAAAGGAACCAGACTCATAAAGGAAACCGATTCTTATCTGGGCGATTCATTCATTCATTCATTCATTCATTCATTCATTCATTCATTCATTCATTCATTCATTCTCTATGGCTTATCCGAACTTCTCGGGTCACGGGGACCCTGTGCCTATCTCAGGCGTCATCGGGCATCGAGGCAGGATACACCCTGGATGAAGTGCCAACCCATCACAGGGCACACACACACTCTCATTCACTCACACACCCACACACACTACGGACAATTTCCCAGAGATGCCAATCAACCTACCATGCATGTCTTTGGACCGGGGGAGGAAACCGGAGTACCAGGAGGAAACCCCAGAGGCACGAGGTAGCATGTTTGCCTCACACCTCCAGGGTTGGGGGTTCGATTTCCGCCTCCGCTTTGTGTTTGTGGAGTTTGCATGTTCTCCCCGTGCCTCGGGGGTTTCCTCCGGGTACTCCGGTTTCCTCCCCCGGTCCAAAGACATGCATGGTAGGTTGATTGGCATCTCTGGAAAATTGTCCGTAGTGTGTGTGAGTGAATGAGAGTGTGTGTGTGCCCTGTGGTGCGTTGGCACTCCGTCCAGGGTGTATCCTGCCTCGACGCCCATGACCCGAGAAGTTCGGATAAGCGGTAGAAGATGAATGAATGAATGAATGAACTCTAAAGAGTTTCACTAATGCACTCACCTGGATAAGGCATGAAGAACCATTCAGCATTGCTCACCGCATCCAGGTTGATGTCTGTCCGGGCCTGGTAGCCATACTCGTGTGGTGAAGTGGGCAGGACATTGAAGTATGTCAGTATAAAGCAGACCAGCCAAGCTCCAGACATCCCAAACAAAGCCTGTCAGAGAGGCAAAAGCACATTCCTTGGCATTTCCTCAGACCCTGAGGAATCTAAGAGGAACTTGGAAGGATTAGATCATCAGCCTGCCTTTGGTCATGGAAACTGAGCTTGTTGATTACAAACCAATTGCGTTTGGTGTTTAAATCTGGATGCTAAACCGGTGTGTGTATTTCCTCTGTAAAAATTTTACCATTTTATTTTACTTGGTCCTCATGGGACCACGACACTAGGTATGAATTAGATCGGTTCTCTTTTTAACATCTTTCTTTGAGTGTTGTCAGAAATCAGTGAGTTTCTAAATGGTGAGATGTTTTACCTTTTTTTCTGACAAAAGATATTTAATACGCTCTTAATTCCTTTTGTGCACCGAGCTGAAAATAAGGAGATTACAAATGACACTAAGCTGACGTTTAACTCCGGCCCAAATGCGTCCTTCTATCTGTTGAGAGAAATCGGCTTGAACTAACACCACGCTATACACGCCATAAACATTAGCATCTTTTGGAAAGCCCGAAAGCCAAAAAACGTCCTTAAGGGATGCACATGGGTCACTACAAACTCATTCACTCACTCATTTCCTACCGCTTATCCGAACTTCTCGGGTCACGGGGAGCCTGTGCCTATCTCAGGCGTCATCGGGCTTCGAGGCAGGATACACCCTGGACGGAGTGCCGACCCATCGCAGGGCACACACACACTCTCACAGACTAACACACTACGGACAATTTCCCAGAGATGCCAATCAACCTACCATGCATGTCTTTGGACCGGGTGAGGAAACCGGAGTACCCGGAGGAAACCCCCGAGGCACGGGGAGAACATGCAAACTCCACACACACAAGGCGGAAGTGGGAATCGAACCCCCAACCCCGGAGGTGTGAGGCGAACGTACAAACCACTAAGCCACCGTACTACCCCCCCCATCACTACAACCCTTCACGCTATTTACTGGCTTTGAATATGAGTGTAAGAGACTGCTCTGTGTCATGGACAGAATAAAACTCACCGAGAACAGACTAAAGAGAGGGTAATGAAAAACTTTCCACTTCTTGTCCTTGTAAGCAACGAGCGGGACCCTAACCTCGCTGAGATACTGGGAGAAGAGGAGGAAAAGAAACACCGTCCTGCAAAGAAAGAAAGAAAGAAAGAAAAAAGTTTCAACTCGATTTAACCGCTGCCTCAAACTTTTGTCATCTTAACAACTTCTAAATTAAATGTCAGCTTGACGATCTCTAATTCTCGCTGCCTCAGACGCCGTCATGATTAAGCAGGCAACGACGATGAATACATCAATTAGATAGCACATGTTGCTACGCGATATCAAATGTTGTGTCAACACATGCCATTAATCCATCGTCGGCATTTCTTCGCATCCAGTGTGACTCGTCTTTAAATGAATCTATCGATATGATTGGATAATTAGGTATTATTAATCTTATTAACGTTGAACTTTTCTCCAGGGCATGTGCTAAAAGCAAGCCGTTCGTGTCCGTTGGCTCGGAGAAGTTAGATTTCGCTAGGAATGCGGTTTGATGACTTAACACCGCTGCTTAAGTACAGTACAAAGTCCACAGAGAGGGAATGTATTTTTCTTTCCCCTCCGTATGCTAACTGCAGTCGGTCAAGCGGCAAACCGTGATACGGATGTGAGCGTCGAGGCTATCGAATGGACCTCGGTGATTGTCCTCAGGCTACAAGTCTACAACAGGGACAAACAAACTCGCATGCACATCCATTCAGACAAAGGCCTGCACACAATGGTGTACGCTGCGCTACACATTCACACACAGAGGCACCTGGTAAACGGAGATGTGTAGACTGCCGTTGGATGAATGCGGCACACTGTGATCCACCTGGCAGACATTTAAATGTTCTTTAATAGGTCATTAACGAAACAGGACGGACCGGAATGACGCACTGAAAGCGGTCCTTTCTCTCCGCAGCCGATCCGTTCCTGATCTGTACTGAGGAACGTCGCGCTGAATAAACTGCTCGAGATCTCTGTCGCTGTAACGCAACCTTCGGCTGATGGATTTATTGGTCTCCTGTCGCTTTACGTACAAATTACAGACAAAGCAGGGGTCAACTTTATGTTGTGAAGTGATTAAAACAAGGAGGTTTGACAGATTTATGACGGCACTTATGTGGGGTTGTTACCAGCGATGTGACTGGAGCTGCTACTCTGTCATTTAGACTCGTTGTTGCTGCTCAAACACTCAGATTACAATCTTTAAGTACCAAAGACTCAAAATATGTCTCCCACAGAATAAGAGAAAAAAGAGAATATTTAGAGTTAACTGGTGCAAACATATGCAGGACTTAATACCTGCCTCATTGTAAGTCAATGGCTTAAACCCCTGCCTCAGTTTGAGTTCACTGCTGTCCTAAACTCCTGCCTCAGTTTGATTTCACTACTATACTAAACTCCTGCCTCAGTTTGAGTTCACTGCTGTCTTAAACTTCTGCCTCAATTTGAGTTCACTACTATACTAAACTCCTGCCTCAGTTTGAGTTCACTACTATACTAAACTCCTGCCTCAGTTTGGGTTCACTGCTGTCCTAAACTCCTGCCTCAGTTTGATTTCACTACTGTCCTAAACTCCTGCCTCAGCCTGAGTTCACTGCTGTCCTAAACTCCTGCCTCAGTTTGAGTTCACTACTGTCCTAAACTCCTGCCTCAGTTTGACTTCACTACTGTACTGAACTTCTGCCTCAGTTTGACTTCACTGCTGTCCTAAACTCCTGCCTCAGTTTGATTTCACTACTATACTAAACTCCTGCCTCAGTTTGAGTTCACTGCTGTCCTAAACTCCTGCCTCAGTTTGAGTTCACTACTGTCCTAAACTCCTGCCTCAGTTTGACTTCACTACTGTACTGAACTTCTGCCTCAGTTTGACTTCACTGCTGTCCTAAACTCCTGCCTCAGTTTGATTTCACTACTATACTAAACTCCTGCCTCAGTTTGAGTTCACTGCTGTCCTAAACTCCTGCCTCAGTTTGAGTTCACTACTGTCCTAAACCCCTGCCTCAGTTTGACTTCACTACTGTCCTAAACTCCTGCCTCAGTTTGAGTTCACTGCTGTCCTAAACTCCTGCCTCAGTTTGAGACCACTGCTGTCCTTCACCTTATTTGATTTACTGGGTCCAGTTCCCACTTCAAATTAAGTTTGTTCCTGTTTCAAATTTCTGCCTCAGCTTGACTTCACTGCTGCCTCAACCTGTGCCTTCACTTTAATGAATTTTGTCTTCAACTTCTGAATCAAATTTGAGTGAAGTTTTCCTGGAAGAGTTAGTTGCTGCCTCAGATTTTTGCCTAATATTGAAATAATTCCTTAAGTCTTAAAGATTCTGCTTTAACATTTGCACGTCCTGCTTAACTTCTACTTCAGGTTAAACTAATGGCTCCTCGGGGTTCTGCCTCGGCTTGCTTTACCCGCCACCTCGACCTTCTCCCTAGTTTCTCGGCAACGTGCTACAAGTTCACAGACTCACAGAGCTGAAATGCCCCAGTGTGCTCCTGACTTCTTCCCAGCTTGTATGAAGAGCGACAGACCGATCAGATTGATGGTCGGAGCGATAGCCAGGGGTCCGATGAACTTCAGCACAAATCCCACCAGCCCTGTAAGTCCGAGCACGACCTGAAGCGACGACGCAACAAGGATCGCTCCCTGGATCTGAAAGGGAGGAACAAACATTAAACACAGGCAACTAAAAGCAAGCCATTGAAGGTCCTCAAACCCAGTTCTTACAGTATTATGCCTCTTTTCCACCAAAAAGAACCAGGTGCTGGTTCAGAGCTAGCGCTAGTGCTGGTTCAAAGTCGGTTCCACTGGAGAACCTTCTAAGAACCGGTTTGCCTTTCCACCGGCTAGAGAGCATCACAGCACCGAGTGTGACGTCACCGTATACGTGTCACGTGTACCAGCGACGTTAGCGCAGCAGCGGCAAACACAAACACAACAACAATGGCGGATGTCGCTTTACTGTTAATGCTCATGGCTTTGTGAACCCACATTAGCATCCAAACGCGGCGAATAAAACGTGTACGTGCGGCTCCGTGTAATCTGTATAAACGGAGGTTGTGATCGATAAAGTACATAACGTTATTTTATCATTAACACAGAAAAAAAATAGCATTAGCATGTAGCTACCTACTATCATGTGTGCTGATAATGTATCATATCGCGGTAAAGTAAAAGTGTATTAAACATTATTATACTTAAGGTACATTATCAAATGCGCTAAAAGTAGCCCCGCCCCCAGCTCCTGACGCAAGCGGTTCTTAAGTCTAGACCAGCGACGTTTTGGTGCTACTTAAGAACCACTTTTCTTGGTTCGGAGCCGGTGCTTTGGCGGTCGAAACAGAAAGAACTGGTTCTAAATTAGGCTCCGAACCTGCACTCGAACTGCCTCGGTGGTAAAAGAGGCATTACAGTCCAGAACTGATAGATCTGATCGCACTTGTTGGACTTCCTTCCAGGTTTTGACAGAAGAGGAAGTCCTTAACATATCTTGCTAGTGAACTTCACCGAAGCTTGCGTGAAATGACCTCGAGGAACCTTTATGAGAATTCATGTCTCTATATATTAGTATATTACATTGAACGTGTACAGATCTTCCACTCCTCTGATCCCACAGAGAATTCCTCAGCTCTCCCGCTCTGAACACACGTGTGTGCAGGTCTCATTGGGTGTGTCATCTCTTGCCATGGGATTGCCTTTGGGGGTAAACCTGTGGTTGTAACTATGGGGTTATTCCATCTTCACAACCTCTGCAGTGTCACGCCACGGTGAAGAATTCTACACTTTTGAACCTTGTGTTATTTGTTGCTCCACCCGGGTTTCCTACAAACAGCTTACACTTGTCTCCTGCTCATTTTTGGAAACTTACTGTCACTTTTAGCACTTCAGTGCTCCACCTGTAAGTCATTTCAATAGAGAGAATCGGCTAACGGAGTGGGGGCCTGGGAGGGGGGAAGGTGGTGGGTGGGAGCTGAGGAGGCTACTCTGCCCCCTAGTGGAACAAAGTCTTAGTTCTGTGAATGTAGTTTACATATTAGAGTTATAGATTTTTTTAAAAATATATACCTTTAGTATCGACATAACGAATAAATCCGTGTGTGTCTACGTAAGTCAAAAATGACTGGATCCACTGAAGAGCAATGTTTCTCTGTATCATATTAATACTTTAGTCATCGGATAACGATTTTTAAAAAAAATATATTTTTAAAAGACTCAATTTCTGGAGGGAAACGTAAGTGTAATTTGTAAGAAATACCATGCATTAAGTTTATCTCAGTGATCTATTAAATTCATTTATGAATGTGTTATTTACTAATTAACATATTTATTTGTTCACTTACTGAACATTTATTTATTTATTTATTTATTTATTTATATAAATGGTATTTATATAAATTTCATATTCATATATGTATTTGTTCACTGTTTATTTATTTATTTAATAAATAAATAAATAAACAGTGAACAATAAATATATGAATATGAAATTAATATAAATACCATTTATTTAAATTAATTTCATATTCATATATTTATTTGTTCACTATCTATCTATCTATCTATCTATCTATCTATCTATCTATCTATCTATCTATCTATCTATCTATCTATCTATTTAATAACTTAATTTTTTTCTTCATTACTTATTTACATACTTTTATCTATTCGCTTCCATACATTTTTGTACATATAACTTTGTTCTTGCTCGTTTACTTCCGTTATTTACTTTTATTTTTTTTTAACTTATTACACATTTAATAAGCAACAACAACAACAACAAACCAAAAACATTTCTTTATCATAACTCATCGACTTGTCATGAAGTTGAAGGTTGATTTAATCTTATTTATTTCTCTGCTCCTAGGCTAAAACAGTGATACCTCACTTGTACCTCACGTATGCGCATTTTCCACACTTCTTCATGGTCTAGTCGGGAGACAGATGCTACCGTGGCATTGAGGTCAGGGGTCGCGCTCCCATTCGGACACTGCCACTTGGGCAATGCCAGGATCGCCAGCGTCGGCGTGACGAAAGTAAACGTTCCTCCCTGCAGGATCGGCAACCTGAAGGTGAACAAAATGTGGAGGCTTCGTCAACATTTGTTTGATTGTGAATGAGTGCATATTACTTAGGGAATAGGAGTAAATGTGAGGTTTAGGCAACCTGGTCCCAATGGTGGTCTGAAGCATGGTGCAAATCCCTGACACGAAGAAGATGGTGGAGACGAGCTGGCTCTTGGCTGCATTGTCGTCCTTAATGCACAACGGCTCAGCGAGGATTAAAGGGATGGCCAGGATCCCACTAAAAGCCAGTATGTAATGCTTAAATAGGAGACATGGGAGACACTAATCAGCTCAGGCAGACATTTGTTCAATAAAAAACAGCCTGCGGAAGAGTTTTTCAATGCCGATTTACTTTCGCTCTGTTTTACAACCGCAACGGGACAGACATAAAAAAACAAAGCGAGGTGGCTAAATATGAGGCTCTCTGGAATTTCTCACTGACATAAAATAGCCCACACCCTTTCAGTCCTAACCCCCCTGTACACTTGTGAGTTTAGTGAAGGCTTCAGAGGAGTAGGAGCATGACCCCGTCTCCTCCTTCCTCACAGCACCTCCTCGGCTCACATGTGGAAGCAGATCTCTCGTGTATTCCTCTCCCAGCACTTTGATCCGATCGGCTTTTGGGGGCGGGTGAAGCTTCGTGAAGTTCTGGCTCATGATCTGTTCTCTGAGTAAGGAAAAAAAAAAAAGAGCGAGAGAGAGAGAACAACACGGTCCACAGTGCACGTGGTGGATTCTGCTCCGTTAGAACAGACTGGGGAACTTTTAAAAAAGACTTTTTTTTTAACTGAAATACGTCTTGTTGTTGAGACTCATAAATGATGTCCAGGATAGATTTCTTTTATACCTGACATCCTGGGGAATTATGCCACACTTCCTGTTTGTGGCAGAGTCACTGGTGTGTTAAAGGTACTGTGTTAACATTTAGCTGACATCTGGACATCATGCTGACCAAAATTTGGTCCGAAATCCCTACACGAGGAGTATTAAAAAGTGAGAGGATAACGATGAAGGCGAGGAGGTAGAGGAATAATAATTCATTCATTCATTCATTCATTTTCTACCGCTTATCCGAACTTCTCGGGTCACGGGGAGCCTGTGCCTCAAGGCAGGATATACCATGGATGGAGT
>NC_062534.1:23750903-23776236 GCF_022655615.1 Tachysurus fulvidraco
AAACCGGAGTACCCGGAGGAAACCCCCGAGGCACGGGGAGAACATGCAAACTCCACACACACAAGGCGGACGCAGGAATCGAACCCCCGACCCCGGAGGTGTGAGGCGAACGTGCTAACCACTGTAGTGGAAATTTTTACTTTAGAGAAGAACACATGAATCTGTCCTTCTAGGCTTCTGTATTTCCCATGGCTGGTAGTTATTGTGACTAGAGATTTCAGTTGTTTCTTTCTAAAACTGCATTTAATCAGAGCTTTCCCATGAGACCTTTTCTGTTCCCGTGGGATTAGCTTGGTCAGAAGATGAACAGGCGATGCTTCTAAGCCAATGGTGGATGATGTTTTGGTTTTACATGTCCTGTTTATTTCTACCCTGCTCTTCTTCTTCTTCCCAACATTATCTCTCTCCATTTGGGTCAGGTTACCTTTCAGCAAATCTAACTGCTTCAAGCTAAAACTGCCGCCATCTGGGAAGCCACACTCCGTCACCCACCGCAGCAATTGTGACACAGAATCAGGACCATAATTATTTCTCATATAATTCACATTAGGTCCAGTGACACACACTGGGTTTTTATTGAGCATGCTCTTAGAAATACTGTTGCCCATGACTATCTTAGTTTATTGTTGACAGTCTCTGCACCAGAAAGCCTGTGCTATGTGTGTGTGTGTTATCTTTTGTTTTGGCCTTTTCTCTTTTCCCCAAACCTGCTTTGCTCTCCGGAGAGTCTACACCGAGCTCGTCAGCTCTTAGCGGCGGGTTTTCTCAAAACCTCGCAAACAAGACACCTTTAGCACCTAATCCCAGATTAGTGCCGTGCTTTACTTTTGTATTTTAGGCCTTGCACTAGGTGCCTATCCAGGTCACTGACCTGTCGACAGATCCAGGTTTAAATCCTGTCTTTACAGCACTTTCTACACAGAGACAACCAACAATATTCACTATTCAACACTAATGAATTCAACTATGGTTTTCAAAATAAAACCCTTACAACTTTAGCAGATTAATCAGTGTTCTTTAACACAAATAAAAATAGATTCTCTCACCTTCCACACATCCAAGTACTTTTGATTCCAGCGTTGAGGCGGCTCACGGTGAACTCCCGAGTCCTCTCACGCTCATAGCCAATTTTGCGGTCGAGGTGAAGTTAACAGCCTTCAAGGCTCGAGCGCTGCAAGCCTCCCCGGGAATCCCCGAAGTCGACTCTCAAACGCGGAATCCTGCCGACTACGCCAGCCTGTTGTGGAAGTTTTGAGGTTCGAGAGAATTAAAGCATAAAAATATCACACCAACAGGCACGGGCAAGAGTATAAAGGTTTTCACGGTTTATTGTTTTCAGCTTTGCAGAAGGACCCAACACTCTACGTGTAAAATCAGAGAGGAAGGGCCTCCATTATTGATAACACCAGCATTTTATAGACAGGAATAAAATAAACAGGACATGTAAAACCAAAACATCATCCACCATTGGCTTAGAAGCATCGCCTGTTCATCTTCTGACCAAGCTAATCCCACGGGAACAGAAAAGGTCTCATGGGAAAGCTCTGATTAAATGCAGTTTTAGAAAGAAACAACTGAAATCTCTAGTCACAATAACTACCAGCCATGGGAAATACAGAAGCCTAGAAGGACAGATTCATGTGTTCTTCTCTAAAGTAAAAATTTCCACTACACCACTAAGCCACCGTGCCCCCCCCCCAATGTTAATACAGAGTATGAACATTAAAATGGAGTTATGTATTAAAAGTTTGGCCACTTAAATTTGGTGTGAATTCTGTGTCAAAAAGTACGTTTTTATATCAATAAATCACTGAAACATCTTTCTTTCTTCCTTTCTTTCTTTTCTGCTGATCATAAGGTCATGAGTTTAAAGCTCAAACCCCTTCGGCAATACCTTTAACCGTCAATTACTCAAGTGATTACATGTGAAAAGTAAATTAAATATAAAAAATGCTTTGACGATTATTTTCGGTATGGAAAACAACCGTATAAAATCCGTCCATCCTCAAATCTGTACATTTTTGAAATAGCTCTCTAATGAATATACATTTTTTGCATAACAGTTTGTTTGACAGTCGGCTGTAAATTATCACGCTAAAACATCAACACCGGCAGATCCGGATCAAGCCATAACCTGCCTCATGGTTGCACATAGTTGTGTAACTTGTGCACTTATCAGCATCATCGTTCGCTTTTTTTTTTGCGTCTGACGTTCACGCTTACGCGACAGTCTAACGAAACCGAACGACGTGGAAATCTACGGTGAATGAATGGATTAAGACGCTAAACGATGGTGAATGATTCTAAAGCAGAAGATTCGTTTGGGTAAAACTGCACATATCAGATGTCGATCGTCGATCGTAAAGTCTGATTAAACAATTTACGCTCAGCATAAATGTAAACTTCTCCAAATGATGAAGGAAGCCCTAGTTAGACAGGGTTAGTTTTACACCGAGAGCCACATGGGGTAATTACGATTATTAACACAATATCTAATGGACAATGGACTAATGGATATTAGAGAAAAATGACAAAACAGATACTTATAATGTATACAGTATAAATCACTTTCTTTCTTTCTTTCTTTCCTCACTCTGTTGAACTGCTGATCAGAAGGTCTTGAGTTTAAAGCTCAAGCCCTTAATCAAAGCATTTCACCATCAGTTACTTAGGATGTTTCAGGAATTTGATGACTGAACGTCTTCCTCACGTCTTCCTCGCGTCTTCCTCACGTCTCGCTCTACAGTGTTTAAACATTAAACACTCAGGACTTTAATAATGTGTAGAGTTTCATCAGGATTTCTGTTTCATAGGGAAGATCCAGAAAGACAAAACTTCCCTCCTTCTCTCTTCTCTTTTTTTCATCTCTTTCTTCTTTTCTTTTCATTTCATTTCTTTACTTTTCTTTTTGTCTCTTCTTTTTTTCTTCTCATCTCTTCTTTTCTCAGTTCTTTTATTTACTTCTCTTTTCTTTCCTTCTCCTCTAGCCACTTCATTTTTCTTATCTTTCTTTTCTTCTCTTCTCTTTTCTTCTCCTCTGATCTCTTCTTTTTTTTCTTCTGTTCTTTTTTCTTCACTTTCTTTTATTTTCATTTAATTTATTTACTTCCCTTTTCTTTTCCTCTAATCACTTCATTTTTCTTATCTTTCTTTTCTTCTCTTTCCTTCTCCTATAATCTCTTCTTTTTTCTTCTTCTCTCCTTTTCCCTTCACTTTCTTTTATCTTTCTTATATTTCCTTTTCTTTTCTTCTCGTTTTTCTTCTCATCTCTTCTATTTTCAGTTCTTTTCTCTTCTCCTCTCTTCTCTTCAGGTTTTGAGCAGCGAGTTTGTTCAGAGTAAATGTTGATATCAAACCCATTTCTGCTCTCTGAGAAGCTCCGAGTGTTTGTTCATCTAAAAAGCAGCTCAGATTTCTCTTCAACACTAAAATTCAGTGTGAGATCATCAACAGAAGGACAAACACACGTCTAAAACACACCGAAGTCCTGACTCACTTTAGATCAGACTCGCAGACACGACATCAGACGTTTATTTGTTTATGATTGTAAACGTCTCATAAGTTTCTGTTCCACTAGTGAACTGGTACAAAGAGTTAAAAGAATAGAAGTGAAGTTTTGTCGTTGTAAAAGTCGTCATGGTCACGTGACCTACGACAAGAGCGTTTAGTAAAGGACAATGCTGACAGGTGGTGTTACGGTGTGTAAGTGTATGTAGCGTACTACGATTTATACGGATTTATATCACTTATCCCTTTTGATTTGTTGGTTTTATAGCAGATAAAGAATAAAATACATTTCCAACCATGGGCGTAAATTTCATTTAATAGTAGGGGGGACAATAAACATTAAATTTCTCATGTGCAATTTTTGAAGGGGGGGGGGCACAAATAATAGTCTAATTGTACTTATAAAGATTATTATTGTAGCATTGTGGGCATTTTCAAAGTTTTTCTTCAAAGAAAGTAAAACTATCTTAAAAATAATCACAACAATAAAAACTAGGAATTAAAAAAGGGTTAAAGGTTACAGTGCACTATGCAACAAGCTATTGTAAACAAGCTAATGTCAGCTAGCTATTGTAAACAAGCTAACGTTAGCTAGCTATTGTAAACAAGCTAACGTTAGCTAGCTATTGTAAACAAGCTAATGTTAGCTAGCTATTGTAAACAAGCTAACGTTAGCTAGCTATTGTAAACAAGCTAATGTTAGCTAGCTATTGTAAACAAGCTAACGTTAGCTAGCTATTGTAAACAAGCTAACTTTAGCTAGCTATTGTAAACAAGCTAACTTTAGCTAGCTATTGTAAACAAGCTAACGTTAGCTAGCTATTGTAAACAAGCTAATGTTAGCTAGCTATTGTAAACAAGCTAACGTTAGCTAGCTATTGTAAACAAGCTAATGTTAGCTAGCTATTGTAAACAAGCTAACGTTAGCTAGCTATTGTAAACAAGCTAATGTTAGCTAGCTATTGTAAACAAGCTAACTTTAGCTAGCTATTGTAAACAAGCTAACGTTAGCTAGCTATTGTAAACAAGCTAATGTTAGCTAGCTATTGTAAACAAGCTAATTTTAGCTAGCTATTGTAAACAAGCTAACGTTAGCTAGCTATTGTAAACAAGCTAATGTTAGCTAGCTATTGTAAACAAGCTAATTTTAACTAGATAAGTAAGATTTAATCGCTAATATAGCAGATTCATTGAAAATCACGTCGGTAATCAGCATTTTTGCCGCAAATATTTATGAATGAATCTGCATCAACTACATTAAAGAGAATCGCTTTATTTAAAGTGAATAAAATAATAAGATAATTATATATTTATAGAATATAATTAGAACAATAAAATAATAAGCCACAGCCACACACATGACTCGTGTGTGCAGAGTAGGTGAGATGACCTGGGAAAGCAGACAGTGGGTCAAACCATTGTGAGGAAGCGGAGGGGGGGACTCAACTGTTTCTAAATGCATTTTTTGCGTTTTTTTTTTCTACTTACACATTTTTTTAGGTATACATACATATATTTTTCACAATAGAGAGTGAGATTTTTTTTTAATGGGTGGGAATCCTCGGATTGGGGGGGGAAGGGGGGGGGGGGCAAGTACCCCCCCCCCCCCCTCCCCGTCCCCCGGGATTTACGCCCATGTTTCCAACGGAGTCTTAACAGCAATGCATCTGACCAACATTTCCAGCTTACCAAATGTTATAGTTACAGTAGCATGTTGTGTATCGGTGAAGCGCACAACAAACTCCACACTAAATAATAAACAAACAAACCAAAAAAAAAATAAAAAATCCCACAAAAAAAACATTCCTTTTTTTTTGCTTTTCATTATTTATGTTTAGCTTTTAAAGTAGCTAGCCAAGATGCTTTTTTTTGATAGACATATCAGCTTACTAGCTTGTTAGCTTGATATGTAACATTTTCATAGACGTTTTTTTAAAAAACCTGGGGAAATAAATAGATTTTAACTGTACGATATACTGGATTATAGTTCAACAAACATTAGAAACAAAGCTTTTTGTCCAAAATGTCTGGTTATGTCCTTAATAAATGTACAGGCTAATGACATCGATATTTTTAAAGTGGCTAAGTACGGTGACCCATACTCAGAATTTGTTCTCTGCATTTAACCCATCCAAAGTGCACACACACACACAGCAGTGAACACACACACACACACACACACACACTCACACACACACACACTCGGAGCAGTGGGCAGCCATTTATGCTGCGGCGCACAGGGAGTAGTTGGGGGGTTTGGTGCCTTCCTCAAGGGCACCTCAGTCGTGGCCGGCCCGAGACTCGAACCCACAACCTTAGAATTACGAGTCAGACTCTTTAACCATTAGGCCACGACTTATTAGAAGAAGGTGAGTATTTTACAGTTGGCCAGTTGGCGATGGTGCAATGAGCTGCTTTAGGGACTGAATGCTCTCATGACGTGCTTATGAGACATCCAATACATTCAAGATGATGAACAGTCCATACCAAAGGTTCCAGTGCTATCCACGGGCAGTATGTTTTGACTGTTTTGATAGAGAGGTCTTCAACAGACGTCCAAACTGTCCTGATTTTGATACTTATGACGAACATAATTGTTAGGATCACATCCTGAATTAATAAATGCATGAATTGTTCGTTATTATTGCCACATATACATTTATATACAGCACAGTGGAATTCTTTTTATCGCAAATCCCAACTGAGGAGGTTGGGGTCTGAGCACAGAGGCAGCTATGATACAGTGCCCCTGGAGCAGGGAGGGTTAAGAGCCTTGCTCAAGGTCCCAACAGTGGTATTTTAGAAGTGCTGAGGCTTGAACCTCGATCCTCTGATCAACAATCCAGAGCCTTAACCACTTGAACCACCACTGCTTTGTCTACCGAGTGAACGGAACCGAGTAAGTCAATAGTAAGGATAAATGTTTAAGCAATAAGGACAGCATTAGGCAGTTGTCTTTTAGAAAGGTATGCAGGAATGCATTCTACATACCAGCAGTCATATACTTTTGCCCTAAATCACCCTAAAAATCACCCCTTTGGAAACCACCTGAGGTAACGAGAATCCTCATAAAACTTGCACCTGCATGAGTTCAGGTCCATGCTCAGTAACTCATCCCATGCAGTGAGTAGCTTCGCTAACTACCTAGCTCCATGATCCTGGGTTCAATCCTGAGCCCAGGTTACCATCTGTGTGACCATCAACAGATTCTCCAGATTTCTCCCTTCTCCCCAAAACATGCCAGTAAGTTAAATTATTCTTAGGTGCTATTGTGTGAATGCGTAGTTCCTTAGAAAGGACTAACATCCTGTCCAGGAAGTTTTCATGTGCTCAAGCCACCGGAACTTGATTTTTTTCTACTTGTACGAACACTTTGATGTTTTTATTCAGAATAAAGACGACGACGATGATGATGATGATGATGCTTTCTTCCAAATGGAAGCCATATCACCTGCATACATTCTCTGATCTTATGCCACTGAACTCCTTACCATTCCTTGCACCAGACAACTAACGGCTAACAGCTGGAGACCATAAACCATAAATCATCCACTCACACCACCGTGATACTTTTTTGGATCGCTTTGTTCCTCTAGACTTAGATATATTTTCAAAGTTTACATGCGGTCTTGATTCACATCATTATTGTAGCCTATTAATGATTATAATGTCATTCCAGTCCTGAGCTTTTTCTGAGTTTGTACATTTTCTCTAAGGTTGCGTTTTTATATATATTTATTTAATAAATCCTTTATTTAATCAGGAATAATCCCACTGAGATAATAAATCTCTTCTACCAGGGAGTCCCGGCCAAAATGGCAGCACACAAAGTTCCACACAAAAAACATTTCACAACAAACAACACACACACACACACACAAAAGAATTACTGTCAAACTGCGTTTGAACTTGTCCAGAAGACATTGCCTTCAAATTTTAAGATCCTTTTCAATATGTTTGGGCAAATCACATTAAACCGAAACCATTCGAATCGGTTTACACAAGCTTTTTAGGAAGTGTCAATTATATCCCTTTAGTCCCATTAATTTACGGGATTGTTTCGTTTGGAGTCATGCCTTACAAATGCTCCGTTCTTCTGCCGCAGTCCTGCCAAGACACATATCTGAAAATCATAAATGCAAATGAGATTACAAGAGCATATAATTGTTTGCAGCTGAATGTCATAAAATTGCTTGAAACGCTTAATAAACTTTGGATCCGAAATAGAAGAGAATGTTTTCGCATGATCGGCCAACAGAAACTGTTCAGACGAGGTCGCATGCGATCGCTAAGCTGTCGTGAAAACATCATGGTCTATTTTCGAAGAGTCATCCAAAATATCTGACCCGAAGTCAATCAAGTTGAAACAGTGCAGAATCTTGAACATTAAATGTTCGGTGACATCATAGACTCGTAGACTTCACGTGTCCTTCACAAGTCTCTCATCTTTATGGTTTCTGAAAATGATCTTTAATGCTTTTAATCCAACTTATATATTTCCATTTTACAGAAAAACACATTCACATCTTTTGATGTTTTTCAGATCTTTGATCCGAACCTCAGTCATGATGAATCCACGGGAGAAAGCTCAGTGTGCATTTGAGAGTTATTGAGACAAAAGCCCTATTCGGACGGGACTAGTTTTACGTGGGGACGTGGAGTAATGCGATTTTACCTCAGGACGTCTGTAATATTAATTGGTCAATTCGCACGGGACAAGACATCTCAGTAAAACTAGCAGAAGTGGGAGGGGTAACTCGCTTTACGCACCACAGTAACCTCCTTGTCGTCATGTGCGTATGACGTTGCTTCCTGTTTCAAGCGCCTCCATGCTTGCAACACACACCAAAAACGCGCTTTTAAACAGGAAATGACGGAATTTTACCGTACATATTTACAGCGGGTCTATTCGGACGGGATTAGTATTTAGTATTTTTTTACAAAAGGTAAAAGTCGCCGTAATCTTTACTGACATTAGCACCATTTGGACGGGACTAGTTTTACGTGGGGACGTGGGGGTAAAGTAATTATTACCAGAGCTTCTCTGTGATTTTAGTCCCGTCCGAATGTTCCATCTCGTTAATCATTACGGACAATGTCAGTAAAGATTACGGCGACTTTTACCTTCTGTAAAAAGGTCCGGAAAAATTACCTCAGGTAATACAAATCCCGTCCGAATAGACACGGTGTAAATATGTACGCTAAAATTCCATCATTTCCTGTTTAAAAGTAGTTTTTGGCGCGTTTTTCAAGCATGGAGGCGCCATGTTGTCTGTTTGCACACGTGATAACAGAAAGCAACGTCATACGCACATGACGACAAGGAGGTTACTGTGGTGCGTAAAGCGAGTTACCCCTCCCACTTCTGCTAGTTTTACTGAGATGTCTTGTCCCGTGCGAATTGGCCAATTAATATTACAGATGTCCTGAGGTAAAATTGCATTACTCCACGTCCCCACGTAAACCTAGTCCCGTCCGAATAGGGCTAAATTATGGTAGAATGTAAAATTACTTATTAGGGTTGCAAAATTCCGGGAATATATGGAAATAAACTGGGAATTAAAAAAAAAATGCAGAGTTGTCTATAACAAGGAACTTAAATGTAGTTTAAAAAAAATCTTGCAGCATAATTATGTTTAAAACGATAAGATTTAATGCAATTTAATTGGGTAATTTGTACCCTGCGTTCCTCGGTCACTTGCACACTGTACACTACTTACTGGAGGGCCATTGAGTACATGCACAGTAACACTTTATTTTAGGGTCATTTAACTATTTGCTTATTAGCATGAATATTAATAGAATATTGGCTATTTATTAGTACTTATTAAGCACATATTAATACCTTATACTGCATTCTTAATTGTACCCAATACCTAAACTTAATAACTACCTTACTAACTCTTAATAAGCAGTAAATTAGGAGCGTTACCACATGCACAGATCATTTGATGAACCCCCCCCCCCCCCACACACACACACTCACTTGTCAAAAATGCTTCATTTTACATTTTCATTGGGACATTTTTTAGAAGGGCAAGGGTGAGGGATGCTTTCGTTTTACAGCAATCATAGGGAAATATGTTTATTACAATTATTAAGTTTATTATGTTTATCACAAGCATAATATGTTAATAATAATGTTTATTATGCTTTTGTGTTACTCAATGAAAGAATCAATTAAAGTTCTACTCACAATTAAATCAGTCAAGACGTCATTTTTAAAATTTTTATTATCTTGCATGCATGTCTGCTTATGACCAATCAAAAGGAAATAATTCCCATAAATTCCTATAAATTCCCATAAAGTTTCCAATTTGGAATATTTCCACAATTTCCCAGATTAAATTCCCGTGGAAAGTTTCCATAAATTTACCGGAAACTTTCCGCCCCTTTGCAACCCTACTTATTACTGACATTTTCAATCAGCATAAAAGTCTGATATCAAAATAGGCAGGACACTATTAGCTTCATATAACCATTAAACACCACTGTGGAGTGTGACATGACAAATAAATTACACGAGCATGGACACAACCAAACAGGCCTCTGGGGAAAGGAGCTAACTGTAGACCAAGTGAAACCAAACAGACGGATTGGCCACGGAAGTGCCATTTATTGGTCAGTGAGATTGTCTGATATCAAAGCCTGTGATTTGGTTCTTTAGGGAGTCGTCAAAGATCAAGTGTACAACACACTTGGGCACTGATGATCTGAAGAAACTGGGGTTTGAATATATTTAAGAGACATTAAGGATTTGGAGTCCCACTTAAAGGTGGGGTTTCCGTTGTTTGAGAAATGCTTCAGAAACCCGAGTCGGGACGACAAACAAAACAAGAATCAAAACAAACGTGTAGCCAATGAGCAGAAAGGGGCGGGGCTTGTCGATACGGGCGCAGAGAGTGTTCAGAGCGCATGTGTGACATTAGCAGAAAGCGGTTTTAACATCGACACAGAGGATAAAAGCAAAGAAAGAAAGAGAAGAAAGACTTACGATAAGGACAAGAAGTAGGACGTGTTAATATAGGATCAGCTTTCCAGCGCTGGAGAGAACTGAAGGAGCAGGAAGTTGGCCACATATTCACAGGTTGGAGTTTCCCGAGTCAATAACTCCTGAGCTAAACGCTGTTACTACACAAATAACACCTCTTTTCTATCGTAGTAATGTAGAGAGGCAGCTACAACCGCGTTTTGTGTAGTAACGGCGTTTAGCTCAGGAGTTATCGACTCGGGAAACTCCGACCTGTGAATATGTGGCCGACTTTACTTAAGACGCCGAGGCGCTTTTTTCCTTCTCGATAGGTGAGTAACGTTGGTTTTGCTTTGTTACACAGAACTAATATATGCCTTTGTCCTTTACATCATTATGCTTGTGTGACATTTTTGCTTGTTTGTTTATCTACAATCGTATTGTTCTTCCCTTCAGCTATGATAAAGACACATTTCTTTCTGTTAGTCGCCCATTTGGGTTAAGGGCGTGTTTGTTTTGGTGATTTCAAATGTCAGCACTGGCTTTCAAACAACAGAGACCCCACCTTTAATGCCAGAAATTTTTGTACTTGGTCTGTTTACATCAAACACAGCAAATAGTTGTCGATTTTATGCAGCGACTGAGTTCTGTCAGTCACGGGAGCAAAAGGCAGGAGGTCCTGTATCCACGATCTGCTGTGAATCCTAGACGTGAAAATGTTTAGTACTATAGCCTGTTTAAATATTGTTTTTAATAAGTTTTCATGTGCCGAATGAAATGTGGCAGCCAGCCATGTTCTGGCCCTGTTTTGAATTTGTCACCTGTGGTGCAGAGTCTGGGTCTCACCAGGGTAAAATCTCATAAAGGGTAAGGGCGGGGGCACATCTTTATGTTACACGTACAAAAAAAACATTTCCCTAAACTCTTACAAAACAGGCTTCCGTATTTTCCACAGGTTGATGAGCATCATTGCTTTTTTATTTACAGTTAAGGATAGTCTGGAAATTCTCAATAAGCCTTTAAGTAATGCCTTAATGCCTTTTTCTCTTACTTATGTTGTGCACTTGTCAGGATATATCCAGTTCTGTCAGATATCCTCACAGCCCATGCAGTATGATGACTGCCAGATTGCAGAACTAACAAATTGGAGGATTTAAACAGCAGAAAATTTGGAATGTGCTGCAGCTCTAAAGATGTCTCTGTGAATGCCTGCTGGACATTTATAAGACAGATGAAAAATCTTTCACATGGTTACCACACTGACAACAATGCTAAGCATATTGGACCGGATCAAGCTCAGGCACTGCTTCAGTCCCAAAATGCTAATTTTTCTTATTATGTCGCTTTGTAGAAGCCAACATTCTGTTTACAATTTAAGCTTAGACAAAAATTTATCGAGTAACTCCTCCTAGGGCTTTCAAGCCACATGCACCAAATTTGGATATGTTGTAGACACCGGTCTGAAGTTTGTTGCTATTACTTTTCTAAGTGATCCGAGTACCGGTACTTCCGGTACCGGGTCTCAAAGTGGCCTTTTTCCCCATAGACTCCTATTATAAATTTTGGAGGTTTATAACTCGGCAAGCTTTCGAACTCTCTACACCAAACTCGACCAGCTCCTTTAGGGTGATACTCTGTACAAAGGTTTAAATTGGTGTACCGACTGGCCTTTCGGTTGTCCCGCAGCCTCGCCCATAATATATGCAAAAACAAAAAACGTTTTACAACATGGACGTGTGACATATTAAAACACTCAGAACAATGAGGGGAACCTCCTCACGGGTATTCTGATGACGTCACATGATGTCATATGAAAACAAAAAAGCACAACATGGACATGTGACATATCAAAACACTCAGCCCAAGGAGCAGAATTGTGTCACAGGTTTTCAGATGACGTCACATGCTAGTCTCCACTTGCCTCCAAGTCACAAGTTTTATGTCCTCCATTGTCCACTCGCCTCCAAAAGTAACACTGATCCTTATGTCCACTCGCCTCCAAAAAGCACCGGCCTTTGCAAATGCTTGCCTCGTCAAAGCCAACATCAAAGTTTGTTGCGACGAACTTTATAAATCTAGTTAATATCTAACTTTTCTTTAGGGACTGCTAGAAAAACAGCCGGTCATCACATTGGACAGGATCTCACTGAGGGTCCTCATGTAACATTTCTGGCCCTGGATTCTTCAAGAGCCTGGTGTAGGATCTCCCCCTTGTGCTGGAGTTCTTTAACGTCTCTAAAAACTGTCAGAGTGGAGGAACTGCTCCTTAAGCTTGGCTCGATTGGAGGGATGACATTGAAGTTAAAACTGTGGGGTTTTTTTTTACCCCCAAGGTCAAGCGATTTTGTGAATGAATGGATTAGCATTCTACGAGCTAAAAGTATAGAGTGTTCCTTGTGTACAAAGTATTGTATTATTTAGGCAGAATGTTCTTCAGGCCATCTGGTCTTCAGACTAACTATTCATCTGTCACTAAAGAAAAACTCCAAGGTCTAAATGGAGATTAGTCGACGAACGTCATTTTTTCGACTTTAAGCGTCTGGCCGGCCAGTCCAAGGGTGTCCAAGGGTGTCCAAGGGTGCATTTTTCATCGTACACCTTCTTCAGGTCCTATAAGTTCAGTAGAATCGCTCCTCCAAATCATCAGTTTCGCAACATATGTTATCCAGGTGATTCTCGGAAACACAATGCTAGATACTAACAATACTAACAGTGGCATGAGCCCCTGTATCCCCACCAGCGTTCCTTGTTATTCAGATCCAGAGGAAACTTGGCAATGACTTTTGGAGAAACTTTGCCAGGAAAATATACCAATATTTATTGCAAAAACTCCATAACTTTGTCACTTTGTGTCCTTTGTCCTTTGTCTCAGCATGCGTACACATGGTATCAGTGTGATTCACCATGCCCTTGGCAGATATTCGTTGTTCACATAATTAAGGTTAATATTTAGCCATAAAATAAATCTGGTCCTTGTATTTGTTACCTGTTGCAGGTTACATCCTGTATCCCCAAACAGAGATTGTGACTTACAAAGAAAACATGATTTATGTTTAAAGTCACACCTTTTGAAAAAATCACTGTCGCTGAACTTGAAACTCTTTAAACCATTCCAGCTCAACAATCGTTCTTTATAACCACAGAGCTGTTGGATTCACACAATCTGATTGGACACGAGTTGTTGAATAATTTGTGATTAACTGATAAGTTTTTGACATCTTCGGGACAAAGACATAAAACAAGGACTTGTCTCAACAAAAACTTTAACTCTATATTTATATAAAAGTAAGTATAAATGTTATACTAAATGTTTATTAGAAAATTACATTGCATTAGCCGGGGGTGGGGGGGTGGGTGGGGTGTTTGCACGGTGGCTTAGTGGTTAGCACTTTTGCCTCACACCTCCAGGGTTGGGGGTTCGACTCCCGCCTCCACCTTGTGTGTGTGTGTGTGGAGTTTGCATGTTCTCCCCGTGCCTCGGGGGTTTCCTCCGGGTACTCCGGTTTCCTCCCCCGGTCCAAAGACATGCATGGTAGGTTGATTGGCATGTCTGGAAAATTGTCCGTAGTGTGTGAGTGTGTGAGTGTGTGAGTGAATGAGAGTGTGTGTGTGCCCTGTGATGGGTTGGCACTCCATCCAGGGTGTATCCTGCCTCGATGCCCGATGACGCCTGAGATAGACACAGGCTCCCCGTGACCCGAGAAGTTCGGATAAGTGGTAGAAGATGAATGAATGAACATTGCATTAACATTTGACTAATGACTTACTGTAGGTGTAGGAGGAATCAAACATACATGAAAGATGCCGTAATTGGAAAATAATCAACACCGGGGCAATAACGGGAAGTCCGCCACATCCCAGTCTTAGATTACCTTACCATAACAACATACCTAAGAGGATGGA
Source organism: Tachysurus fulvidraco (assembly GCF_022655615.1). Lineage (NCBI taxonomy): Eukaryota > Metazoa > Chordata > Actinopteri > Siluriformes > Bagridae > Tachysurus > Tachysurus fulvidraco. The sequence goes on from NC_062534.1 coordinate 23,765,284, forward strand.
AGATTTGTGGAGAAAAAAGAGGTTTCAGACAGACGTTTTTCATTATCTATGCAAACCGAGCGCTTCACCACGCTTCACAGCATACGATATGAAAATATAAAAGATAAAAAGCTGATTTATTGTTGCAATTTTTTTCCAGCAAAATATCTAATCTGGTTCTAATATTAAAGCTTTGAAAACACACGCATTTATACCAGAATGCCCAAATAATCAGGTGATTGTTCGGTCATGTAGTCCACTAATCCATGAACATGCCGTTCAGTCATGATCTGATTTACATTCAGAGACATCACTGGCATCTCATGAGATCTTTCTTTCCAATGACTGAATCATTCTACTCGCTTTGATCTCCTACAGGAGCAGAAGTCCAGCTAGCATTATGCTGCCAAAGCCACTGTGGTAGTCCACAAAAGGGTTGTAATCCATGTATCTACAAACTATTCTGTAAGGCAAACATCCCACAGGCTATCATTCCAACGCTAATCTAAGGCACGTTGCAGAAGCAGGTAATCAAATCAAATCAAAACAAATTTTATTTGTCACATACACATACATACAGGGATATACAGTGAAATGCTTTATGCAACTGTCCGGTATATGAATTAAAAAAAAGATATATAAAAAGTATATAAAAAAAGCAAGAAATAAAATAAGAATAAAATAATAACAAGTATAAACTATATAAGAACACTATATAAAAATATGAAGATAAACACATTAACAAATCTGAAAACAAATTAACAAATCCAAAAACACATTAACAAATCCGAAAACAAAACAACAAATCTGAAAACAAATTAACAAATCCGGAAACAAATTTACAAATCCGAAAACAAAACAACAAATCTGAAAACAAATTAACAAATCCGAAAAAACAACTAATCTGAAAACAAATTAACAAATCTGAAAACAAATGAACAAATCCGAAAACACATGAACAAATCCGAAAACAAATGAACAAATCCGAAGACAAATTAACAAATCCGAAGACAAATTAACAAATCCGAAAACAAAACAACAAATCCGAAAACAAATTAACAAATCCGTAGACAAATTAACAAATCCGAAAACAAAACAACAAATCCAAAAACAAATTATCAAATCCGAAAACAATTTAACAAATCCAAAAACAAATTAACAAATCCGAAAACAAAACAAATCCGAAAACAAATTAACAAATCCGAAAACAAAACAACAAATCCGAAAACAAATTAACAAATCCGAAAACAAAACAACAAATCCGAAAACAAACAACAAATCCGAAAACAAATTAACAAATCCGAAAACAAAACAACAAATCCGAAAACAAAACAACAAATCCGAAAACAAATTAACAAATCCGAAAACAAAACAACAAATCCGAAAACAAAACAACAAATCCGAAAACACATTAACAAATCCGAAAACAAATGAACAAATCCAAAAACACATTAGCAGATCCGACAACCCAGAAGAGGTTGGTATAGTTTGTGATTGGAACACTTACCGATCATTGGACAAGACACCTGTCACTCGTGGTATACATTATGTTCAAGTCTGCCGCAGGGAAAAGTTGGAATGGATGGATGGATGAATGGATGGATGGATGGATTACTGTGGATTCATTTTGTTAACGGAGAACCTTACACATTACACATAAGATTCCATACCTGTATTTCTTCAGTGACAGGTGTCTCATCCGATGATCGGTAAGTTTCCATTCACAAACGATACCTACCGTTTCCGGGTTGTCTGACTTGTCGTTGTGTTTTCGGATTTGTTCATTTGTTTTTTGCACTTCTCGGACAGATGAAGAAATAATGTATATACAGTACAGACCAAAAGTTTGGACACACCTTCCAAAAGTTTGGACACACCACCTTTTCAACAGGACAACGACCCCAAACACACCTCCAGGCTGTGTAAGGGCTATTTGACCATGAAGGAGAGTGATGGGGTGCTGCACCAGATGACCCGGCCTCCACAGTCACCGGACCTGAACCCGATCGAGACGGTTTGGGGTGAGCTGGACCTCAGAGTGAAGGCAAAAGGGCCAACAAGTGCTAAGCATCTCTGGGAACTCCTTCAAGACTGTTGGAAGACCATTTCAGGTGACGACCTCTTGAAGCTCATCAAGAGAATGCCAAGAGTGTGTAAAGCAGTAATCAGAGCAAAAGGTGGCGACTGTGAAGAACCTAGAATACGACATATTTTCAGTCGTTTCACACTTTTTTGTTATGTACGTATATAATTCCACACGTGTTCATTCGTAGTTTTGATGCCTTCATCAATGAAGTGAATCTACAATTTTCATAGTCATGAAAATAAAGAAAACTCTTTGAATGAGAAGGGGTGTCCAAACTTTTGGTCTGTACTGTACATAATATACATAGATGTGTATGGTATTTGAAGATCATCCTTAAAGTGTCCATGTGCAGTATGGTTTGTAAATAGTGTATAAAGATCACTGTGCTGTGCAAGTCCAGAGTTAAAGTGACAGTGACAGTCCAGATTAAAAGTGTCATTGCAAAAGGAGGGGAGGGGGGGGGGGGGCATAGAACAGTGGGGATGAAGAGAGAGGTCCAGTGCTAGATCTCGGGTGTCTCCTGGTTTAAACTCCGAAAGGTAGATGTTAGATTAGATGATTTAACCAGAGCGACGTACAAAAGTGCATTGATGTCTCTATCATTGAATACATTAACACGGGTTCACTAGGTTGCAGACTTATGATACCATCAACCTAAAATCTCCCAGCAGGCTTTGGGTAGCAAAACCAATATGACATGATGATGGTTATGCCAAGGGTCCAGTGGTATAAGAATCAACTCTGATCTCAATGAATTTTAGGTATGGAATAAGACTTGTCTTACGTGGTCTTATTGGGCTCCGAATTCATTCATTCATTCATCTTCTACCGCTTATCCGAACTTCTCGGTTCACGGGGAGCCTGTGCCTATCTCAGGCGTCATCGGGCATCGAGGCAGGATACACCCTGGACGGAGTGCCAACCCATCACAGGGCACACACACATACTCTCATTCACTCACTCACACACACACACTACGGACAATTTTCCAGACATGCCAATCAACCTACCATGCATGTCTTTGGACCGGGGGAGGAAACCGGAGTACCCGGAGGAAACCCCCGAAGCACAGGGAGAACATGCAAACTCCACACACACAAGGCGGAGGCGGGAATCGATCCCCCAACCCTGGAGGTGTGAGGCGAACGTGCTAACCGCTAAGCCAACAGGCCCACAGCCCCCCGTGGCATTGGTGGATCAAATGGTTCAGGCTCAGAAGGTTGGGGGTTCAAGCTTCACCACTGTTGGGACCAAGCATGGCCCTTAACCCTTTCTGATCCAGGGTGCTGTATCATGGATCACCTTGAGCTCTGACCTCCTAAACTGGAATATGTGGAAGAAAAGGATTCCATTGTGCTGTAAAGTAACCTACAAAAGTATCCTTCTAACAAATGAAGCTGGTGTAAAGACTTTCTGTGGTGTTTAAAATCTTGGTCTTGTCTCACTTAATTCAGTGAGACCTTAGCTAGTCCAGGGTTCGGACTTGTCTTAGATTCGTTAATAGAGGGATCGTCTACTGCCCTGCTTTCAAGCAGCCACCGTTGGAGCTTTGGGCAAGGTCCTTTTTACCCCTCACACGCTCAACTCAACTTTGTGTAGCTTCGATAACTTGATCTGCTAAAGAAACAAATGAATATGTACAGTAGATGATCTAAAGTAGAAGATCGAGCGGGTGCGGCCGTGGATATTCTCGTGTCGTGACGTTAATGTGGCTTGAGTCATCCTTCTCCCAAATCTCCACCCAAGTCCTTAACCATAAATTATCACTATACTTGAATTCAAAAGAATTAGAAAATAACAAACAAGCTTACGTACAACTTTTGACCACTCTGGATGAATTTACTGGAAAAAAAAGAAGTTCTCACCTGGAATCCCAGTAGAAGGCAGAGGTACCACGGTGGGCGATCGTCGATGGAGTAGATGAGGTTACCTCCAGACCGCTGGTTCAGATCTTCCTGTAATCCGTCAGTGTTAGACTCTGCAGGAGTGTCATTGCCGGCCGTGTGGCTTACACGTGATCTCTAATTCAGTGTCAGATATATAACAAATACTTACAAATCAGTGCTTCCAGGATTATGGAAGATTGCAAAATGTATAATATTCAGAGGAGATGGCAATTATTTAAAAGATGAAATCATCACAACACACATTCAGATAAATCCCTCTTTTGTTCATGTGTGGAGCCTGAGTTCAGCTCCCATAAGTCATTACATTGGTGTCTTCACTGGGAGGAGTGGGATAGAAGAGTCCAGCACTTGTGATTTCACCAATTCAAGTAGTTTAACACAATAACAGTGCAAAACACACACACACACACACACACACACACACACACACACACCACACACACAAGACACACACCACACACACAAAAAACACACATAGAACACACACCACACACACACAAAACACACTCACACACACACACACAAAACACACTCACACAACACACAAAACACACTCACACAACACACACACCGCACACACACACACCGCACACACACACACACACCAAACAAAACACACACACACACACACACTCACACACAACACATACACCACACACACACACACAAAACACACACATAAAACACACACACACACACCGCATACACCACACACACACACAAAACACACACACACACACACACCACACACCACACACACAAAACACAAAAAACACACACAACACACACACACACACACAAAACACACTCACACACACACTCACTCACACACACACACACACACACACACACACACACACACACACACACACACTCACACACATTCACAGACACTCACAAACACACACACCACAAACACACACACCACAAAAACACATACTCACACCCACACACTCACACACTACACAAACACACACTCACACATACACCTCAGAAACACACTACACACACACACACACACACACACACACACACACACACACACACACACACACACACACACACACACACACACACAAAAGTCTTAAAGGAACAAATTTTTTGTAAAGAATTGTTTAATCAAATGACGTCAACCAGTAACCAGTTTCAACCAGGTTGAAAAAACCAGAGTCTTGCTGTTATCCCAGAGAAACCCATATTTCTTACATATATCTGTACAGATTTCTCTGAAATTCACAAAAGCAATTCACTTTTATTTTTCTTTTACAATTCACTGAATTTATTAGTTCATAAGTTGCATGTGGTTTTGGTCCGAAATGTTCGTTATTTAAAGCCAAAACTCTGATTAACCTCGTCCAATCTTCTCATAGCGTGGAACGGACCAAAGATTATAACTCCAACTGTCACCAGTTCCCTGATTTGGGAAAACATCACTGCAATAAAAGATCACTTTCTAGCAGACTCTTACATCACATGAAATAAAAAAAATCCTTCCAGAAACTTCTACAGAACAAGGTGAGGAACTGCAGGAGTTCAGGAACACAATAATGTTATGTTCTCTGATTTTTTGCGAAATCGTTTTATTGGTGCATGATGGTGGGGTTTGGTCTCTCACTCATTCATTCCCTACCGCTTATCCGAACTTCTCGGGTCACGGGGAGCCTGTGCCTATCTCAGGCGTCATCGGGCATCGAGGCAGGATACACCCTGGACGGAGTGCCAACCCATCACAGGGCACACACACACTCTCATTCACTCACACACACACTCACACACTACGAACAATTTTCCAGAGATGCCAATCAACCTACCATGTATGTCTTTGGACCTGGGGGAGGAAACCGGAGTACCCGGAGGAAACCCCCGAGGCACGGGGAGAACATGCAAACTCCACACACACACACACACAAGGCGGAGGCAGGAATCGAACCCCCAACCCTGGAGGTGTGAGGCGAACGTTCTAACAGTGGGGTTCACGTTTAATAAAAAAAAAAAAAAACAAGGAACAAAAGAATACAGCCCCCAGGATAGAGCTCATCCACTTCCGGTTTAAATCTGAATACAAATACACTCACTGGTCATTTTCTTACGAACACCATCACCGTCAAGCATCTAATACATCACGCGGCTACGGCCGGCGGCTTCGGGTGATGTTTGCATTTGGAAAAAATTCGGGTCTCTGCGTGATAGCTGGTGCCAGATGGGCTGGTTGGAGTATTTCTGTAACTGCTGGTCTCCTGGAATTTTCCAGAAAAGTCTCTAAAGTTTACTCAGAAAAGCATCCAGTGAGTGATAGCCCTGTGAACAGAAACGCCTTGGAACGAGAGAGAGATATTACCAGAGAATAGCCAGACCGGTCTGAGTTGACAGACAGGCTACAGAACTCCCATAACCACTGTGTACAATTGTCCTGAGCAGAAAATGTGCACGGCTTGTTTTCAACCTGCCAAAGTTCTCCACACCACCCCGCTACTGTGATCCCTCCACCGGCTTCCGGTAGCTGCACGCATCCGATTCAAAACACTGATGCTGGCCTAAAAAGCCAAAAACAGACCAGCTCCCTCTCACCTCAAAGCCCTCATCACTCCTCGCACTGCACTACACACCCTCAGAGCTACAGCACTGCTCGACTGGTCCCATCATCTCTCAGGGTCAGAGGCAAATATACTACAAGACTCTTCTCTGTTCTGGCACCAAGGTGGTGGAGCGAACTTCCCCTAGAGGTCCGGACAGCTGAGTCACTGGCTATTTGCAAGCGGTGGTTGAAGACCTACTTATTCAGGAAACACTTCAACTAGCACTTCTTTCCTTATCTTTTGCATTAAAAAAAAAACAAAAAAAAAACCTTTGACACTTTTTCATTGTAACTTTGAACAAATGTTTTAAACTCATGGTATCTTAAGTATGTAACCTAGTGAGCAGCATTAATGTATTCAATGTTAGAGATTTAAGCACTTATGTACGTCGCTCTGGATAAGGGCGTCTGCCAAATGCTGTAAATGTAAATGTAAAAAGCATCTCGGAATGAACAACAAGTGGCAGCAGGAAGTACAGTACAGTATATGTCGGTTTCCTCTTCTGTCAGCCAGGAAGTTGAGACATGGATCACCACAACTGAGCAGATGAAGACGGGAATAAACGTGGCCTGGTCTGATGGATTTCGAGGCACAGGGACAAGAATTGTGTACCAACATTATGATCTGTTATGTTATGTTATGAACCCAACCTACCAAGTGTGGACAGTCCAGACTGGTGGAGGCGGAGATGACGATGTTGGGAATGTTTTCTTGGCAATCTTTGGGTCTGTTTATTCCAACGCATCAATCACGTTTTGAATGCCGTAAACAAGACGATGGGTTCAGTGTTCTTTGTCTTCAGTAGGATGCAAATCCTTTGGGATGTAGAAGAGCAGGCAACTCGCAGCATCTGAAATGTCCAAGTGATGGAAAACCTCATGACACAGACCACAATCTTAATGGAATGTTGCGGGAAACTGTGGGAAACCGACCGACGGAAGGAATCACCTCGACACGGACTACGATCTCGGCGGAACGTCGCAGCAATCCGTACGAACCGAGCGACGGAAAAAGGATCATCTCGACATGACCGCAATCTCATTGGAATGTTGAGAATCTCAAAGAAATCCCTGGCATGAAGAATAGAATCGAAGCTGAGAGAGAACAGAGGCCTCGGTGTTAGTACAGAGTTCCCTTCTCTTCATCTATATGTTCCTCCGGCGCTCTTTTAGAGTTAACGTAGAGTTAATCTGCAGCGCAGGCAGCATGACTCACAGGAAAAACACGAAACCGACGACTTGATCTGAATCCAGTGACTCGGCCTCGGCAGGAAACGATGACACAGGCAGGTTGTCACAGGCAGAGAGGTTAGAGTCCCAATGTTCTGTAAGACGTCTTCACCCTCCAAAGCAGCCTGTGTTGATGATCGGAATGTGCAGCAAAGACAACACAAGTATTTGTTTTTTTTATTCTCAGCTATTTCGTCGCGGTTCCACCATTTGTGTCTTACTGATATTACATGTATGTAAATATAAATCACTCCAGAACATAAATAAAACCGCTAAGAAACCTTAAAATTTGGAAGTGACTTCAAATTTTGCCTCGACGTGGAAACACTTGACACTTTTTAAACTTTGTTATCAGTTATAATGATTTCAATTTTGTACATTTTAGTTCACTTACAAGACATTTACATTTACAGCATAAGACATTAACATGGAGAGGGAGGCACGGTGGCTTTGCCTCATGCCTCCAGGGTTGGGGGTTCGATACCCGCCTCCGCCTTGCGTGTGTGGAGTTTGCATGTTCTCCCCGTGCCTCGGGGGTTTCCTCTGGGTACTCCGGTTTCCTCCCCCGGTCCAAAGACATGCATGGTAGGTTGATTGGCATCTCTGGAAAATTGTCCGTAGTGTGTGAGTGTGTGAGTGAATGAGTGTGTGTGTGTGTGTGTGTGTGTGTGTGTGTAAATGAGAGTGTGTGTGTGCCCTGTGATGGGTTGGCACTCCGTCCAGGGTGTATCCTGCCTCGATGCCCGATGACACCTGAGATAGGCACAGGCTCCCCGTGACCCGAGAAGTTCGGATAAGCGGTAGAAGATGAATGAATGAATGTTATACATGGAAGTTGGATCACATGAGCTTCCTAAGTCACGCTCCAAGGTCACGCTCTCCAACACACACTCCAACCCAAAGAAACCTTTCACTTCATAAAAATGAGAGCTTGCTGCCTGAGTGGTTAAATGCGACAACAGGTTTCCTTTAATTCGTTGCTAAAAAACATTGTATAAAAACCTACATTAATTATAGGGCTTACAAGGGGTTATATAACGGGGCAATAAATGACAGTCTGACAGAAACAACTCACCTAAAGGACGTGTGTTGTTTAGTTTTACCCTGGACTTTATAATGATATTGTATAAAGCAGTAAGACCCCGCAAACCCCCCACACCTCTCCCACCCAATCAGAGTATAATTCATAATAAATAAATGAGTAATATAAATAAGAGAGAGAGAGAGAGAGAGAGAGAGAGAGAGAGAGAGAGAGAGAGAGAGAGAGAGAGAGAGAGAGACGAGATCGTCAGAGTTTTCTGGGCTATGAGCAGTAATAAGTAAAACCTTTTCATGTTGGAATAACAATAAATAGAAAACCAACGCCCTCGCTTCTTCTGCACCCACGCACACATGTGCATGAGCAGACACACACACACATACACACACACACACACACACACACACACACACACACACACACACACACACACACACACACACACACACACACACACACACATTGCTCCAGCCAGCTAGAGGAACACACAACACACAGACCACTGAGTACGTACTGTCACCTACTGGTACAAACCGATACAAATCATTTTTGGAGTAAAGCACATGCTGTAACATTGAATCCATGAAATTGGGGCATCGAAAGACTTTATTATTGCCACATATACATATTAAAACTAAGGAGGTTGGGGTTGGAGTAAAGGGGCAGCTATGATACTGTGCCCCTGGAGCAGGGAGGGTTCAGGGCTTTGATTGATTGGCCAACTTGGCAGACCTTCTGATCAACAAACTTGAGCCTTAACTAATTGAGACAACACTGCCCCTCCACGACTGCCCCCCCACCAATACTGCCCCCCCACCATTTGCCCCCCCCACACAGAGACTTTCATTCGTTCACCAGAACAGCCAGTGTTTTTATTACCGTATTGTTTTATTAACGTATCTGCTGTGTATTTACTGTCTGAACACCTGTATAACACACACACACGGCGCGTTAAGCTCTCATCTTCACGTGTGTGTTCATGTCGATGTGCAACAGATAAAACCTTCCCTTGCTCTTAGACCTCATTCCATCTCAAAGGCCCATCTGGAGTCTGGTTAATTGACAACAAGTCCATAAATCACATCGCCTCAGAACCTTTTCCGTAGGGAACGTTGGAGCGAGATTCTAGCGCACTGTCCAATCCTCAGTTGGTGGTTCCTTTCATATGACTAATATTTATTGTTCTTCAGATCGCTGTGCTCGGGCAAGGACGAGGCCGATCTCCCGTCGACACGTCTGTGATTGCATGCTAGAGACCTCTTCGGTAATAAAAATAATAATTAATATAATAATAAAAAATAAATATATAGAAAGATTTGACACATGGCTAACACTTGTTAGCGCGACAGGCTCTGCTTTCACGCGCAGGGTCGTCCTCGGAGATCTCTGAGGGATTTCACTTGCGTGCTTGTTTACTGCATTGCATTTATTCGTCAATTCATACATCTTCGGGAAAAATCCGATCGATTTGGGGAAAACATTCTAGATAAGATGTTCTAGATTCAGGGGGAGGCACGGTGGCTTAGTGGTTAGCACGTTCGCCTCACACCTCCAGGGTCGGGGGTTCGATTCCCGCCTCTGCCTTGTGTGTGTGTGGAGTTTGCATGTTCTCCCCGTGCCTCGGGGGTTTCCTCAGGGTACTCCGGTTTCCTCCCCCGGTCCAAAGACATGCATGGTAGGGTGATTGGCATCTCTGGGAAATTGTCCGTAGTGTGTGTGTGTGTGTGTGTTTGTGTGTGAATGAGAGTGTGTGTGTGTGCCCTGTGATGGGTTGGCACTCCGTCCAGGGTGTATCCTGCCTCGATGCCCGATGATGCCTGAGATAGAAGATGAATGTTCTAGATTCTCTAGCTCATGGTCACATGTGACGGATCACGTGATTAAGCTTTGCTTTAAATGTTTGCAAAGTTCCGGACTTTTAGAGAAGACAGGATCGGCAGATTTACCGAACGTAACGTTTTTATTATTACATTCATTTGAATATTCATCAACAATTATTTCTAATGAGCAAAACCCGAGGTGAACGTTGCAAAGAAAAAACTCCCTTAGATGGTATGAGGAAGAAACCTTGAGAAGAACCAGACTCAAAAGCCAAACCTCATCTTTATCTTTGGGTGACACCAAAGTGTGAGATTAT
>NC_062534.1:23776736-23779236 GCF_022655615.1 Tachysurus fulvidraco
ATTCAAAGACAAGTGTGTCTAAGATTGTTTAACATTAGTGTGGTGATGTCATTGTCTCTAGGATCCAGGGACGGCTTCATCACGAGCGAGAACCGTGAAGGTGACAGGAAAAAAAAATATAATAATAATAATAATAATAATAATAATCATACTCCTAATAATAATAATAATAATAATAATAATAATAATAATAATAATGTTGAATAAAAACAAATTCCAAAGAAATCAATGAGTGCTAACGGTTTAAAATAAGAAGCAGATCATTAATGAAAGTAGTGATTTCTCAGTGTTACATGTGTAAGGCTGTGTACTGTAGTGTGTAGTGTTCACGCTCCAGTCTGCCAGTCCTCAGGTGGGTTTGGGGGCGGGGCTTATTATTATTATTATTATTATTATTATTATTATTATTATTATTATTATTATTATTATTATTATAAGTTCATAATTACTCTTAGAGGAATTCCTTCTGAATTGTGGTTTAATTGTGCAAGTTCATGCTTGTGTCCCATCACAGCAATCCTCACACACACACACACACACACACACACACACACACACACACACACACACACACACACACACACACACACACACACACACACACACACACACACACACACACACAGTATACTCAGTTGTAAGTCACTCTGGATAAGGGTGTCTGCTCAGTGCTGTAGATGATGTCTGTCATCACGCCCCCCCTCCCCCCCATCATGAAGTTTTCTGTCTCTGATATCAGAGATCTGGTGACAATTAAACTTTTTTTTTTCAATTCAAAGTACAAAATCTGAGTCACGACCCTGGAGAGAGTCAGTTCCTTTTCTCCCACATATGAAATCTAAACCATGTTGGTCGTACGAGGCCACGTTTTTCTTCATGCAACCTTAGACCTGAAGAATGTAAATGGCCGATGGTTATCTTCGAAATGAAGCTTCACCTCCGTTAGAGAAATACGAGGATCCTATAAAGTTCGCTTCAATCGGAAAATCTGCCTTTTTTTTCTACGTTCCAGATCGCTAACTTCTGCACTATTGTACTCCATTATGTAGCATAAATAGTGTTGTGTGTTTACATTGAAAAACTCCAAGAAGAAGAAGAAGAAGAAGAAGAAGAAGAAGAAGAAGAAGAAGAAGAAGAAGAAGTGGACTTCATGTCCCTGGACGATTATTCAACCAAAAAAAAAAAAAAAAATACACTTCATGCACTCAGCACTCGCAGTTTTGCTTACGTAGCGGAGGAGGGGCGGAGCTACAAGGCGCTGATGCTGGATGAGAAAACATTTTCAAGATGGCCGACGACACTCCGGTGGACGCGACATCTTACAAATGGCTTTTAAATGAGTCGGTGAACATCGTGTGATTTGTTTGTGAACATTTTTAAAATTCTGATGAAGCCACCGTAGCGGTGTCACATTACATCAACTGCGAAACTTTACTTCGGCTTAGCGTACAAGCGTTAGCGTTCCATCTGAGACAATATGCAGCTTAAGCCTTTTATAAATGAAATAAAATTAAGCTGCATAATAAGCTGTTACGTTTCATATACGACGGCTCGAAACGGGCTCGGCCAATCGGAAGCCGGAACCCAAACGATCGATCTGTTTACCGTAATTTGAATATAATAATAAATGTAACTTTTAATCCTTATTCGATACCGTGCCAGTGATGATGAGGATGATAATGATGATGATGAAGATAATGAAATCAACTTAATATCAGGATAATAACAGATGTATAAACCAGAGTAATGAAAGTAAACAGGATACGAGACTTAGCATCACATGCTAGAAAAAACAAACAGCGGGTTTGCAGGTTTGTTCAGAAAGGCAGCGCACTTACTTTCTCTTTCAGGTGATTGTCCATGCTTTGGTCTTCTACAGAGAGATGCATGGTGGTTGAGCTGGCCTGAGGTGTGTGTGTGGTGTGTGTGTGTGTGTGTGAGTGTGTGTGTGTGAGAGAGAGAGAGAGAGAGAGAGAGAGAGAGAGAGAGAGAGAGAGAGAGAGAGAGAGAGAGAGAGAGAAGAGAGAGAGAAGAGAGAGAGAGAAGCTTAAAGCTAGCACGTCTGGCCTTCAGAGCTCACCAAGGCTACGTCAGGTGTCTGGTGGTCAGGGCTACCAGAGCTGCATATTGCCCGAGGCTTCAGTAAGGCTCTGTGTGATCACCACCTCAGCTGTAGTGTGGTCTGTATTTTTTTTCTCTAGTCCTTAGTCAGTCATGTGCCTGGCTAACCACTCCTCCTCCTCCTCTAATGCTCACTGGACTGGACAGGGGGCACACAGCTGGGGTTTGTTCTCCATAAGGCTCCTTCTTCCAAATGCTGATCTTTGATCTAAGAAAACTAGAAAAACTCAAGATGCTTCTTTAATGTTCAGTCACACAGTCATCATTTACCTAAAACGTTTACAGGTCAGTTATTAGCCAGTGTGTGAAGTCATGCCTGTGAGGAGAGTGTGAGGAGAGTGTGAGGAGAGTGTGAGGAGAGTGTGAGGAGACTGTGAGG
>NC_062534.1:23784236-23796736 GCF_022655615.1 Tachysurus fulvidraco
GTCCAGAGTCGTAGAGGACAACCTTGTCTTTGGGAACATTGCAGCAATCAGCATAACATCCATTTCTCAGACTCTAGCTAAACGCAGAGTCCGAATGAAACAACTATACAAAGTTCCTTTTGAAAGGAACAGTGAGCGCATCGAAGAACTCCGTCACCAATACGTCCAGGTACGGTTATGCAATTCCGCTATTCCCGTGCAGTCACAGCCTGGTTTGATTGACGCCCATCCAAGGATGATGTCCTATTTCCTTGCCCCTTACTACCCTTTCCTCAACCCCATTGAGGAGTTTTGGAGATGGAAGGTTTTTGACCATGGTCCACATGACCAAATGTCCCTCCTGTATGCAATGAATGCTGCATGTCAAGACATCACAGCTGAACACTGCCAGGGGTGGATAAGGCATGCCAAAAGATAGATTCTTCCCACGATGCCTTGTCAGAGAAGATATCCGGTGTGATGTGGATGAGAACATGTGGCCAAATGCAGAAGACCGGGCAGATTACTTTGTTTTTTTAATTATAATTCTGGATGTGAAGTGTGAAATGTGCAGTTTAAATATACATATACAAATATATACAACTGTATGGACAAATTTGCAAGGGTCAGAAATGTGCAATTGAAAAAAATACTCAAAAAAATACTCACTCACTTTCTACCGCTTAATCGAACTACCTCGGGTCACAGGGAGCCTCAGGCGTCATCGGGCATTGAGGCAGGATACACCGGAAACAGAGTGCCAACCCATCGCAGGGCACACACACTCTCACACACTCACACACTACGGACAATTTTCCAGAGATGCCAATCAACCTACCATGCATGTCTTTGGACCGGGGGAGGAAACCGGAGTACTCGGAGGAAACCCCCGAGGCACGGGGAGAACATGCAAACTCCACACACACAAGGCGGAGGCGGGAATCGAACCCCCGACCCTGGAGGTGTGAGGCAAACGTGCTAACCACTAAGCCACCGTGCCCCCCACCAATTGAGGTATACGATATATACGATTTGTATGTACACGTGTGCAATGGTGAAATGTGCGGTTGAAGTAACAGTAAACATTTAGACAATATGTATGTAAAGTCTTTACTGCAGCAGTTCTGTGTCTGTATTGTTTTTAACATAAACTGTACATTTTATAATGGAAGCGGACCCAAACACAGGATAGCCAAATCAACAGGGTTTAATAACAAAAGGACATGAAATAACACACGGACTAGAGACAGGACAAAGACAACAGTAGATTCCACGATGCACAAGGCAACGCGGCACAGTTAAATAGACACAGTGATCACGATAGGAAACAAGTGTGTAGACAGGGAGGGGCAGAGGACTGAAGGGGGTGAGGACTGAAGGGGGTGAGGACTGCACGTGGCCAAAGTCCAGGCTGAGTCATGACAGCTACTCTGAGATGGTCATTCATTTTTTGTATTGAATTTCTGCAGCAAAAGAAACAAAATGCATGCATTTATTAAATTGCATCTATTGTATAAGGGCAGACCTGACACATATAAGGGCAGACCTGACACGTATAAGGGCAGACCTGACACATATAAGGGCAGACCTGACACATATGACAGACCTGACACATATAAGGACAGACCTGACACATATGACAGACCTGACACATATAAGGGCAGACCTGACACATATAAGGACAGACCTGACACATATAAGGGCAGACCTGACACATATAAGGACAGACCTGACACATATAAGGACAGACCTGACACATATAAGGACAGACCTGATACATATAAGGACAGACCTCACACATATGACAGACCTGACACATATAAGGGCAGACCTGACACATATGACAGACCTGACACATATAAGGACAGACCTGACACATATAAGGGCAGACCTGACACATATGACAGACCTCACACATATGACAGACCTGACACATATAAGGGCAGACCTGACACATATAAGGACAGACCTGACACATATAAGGGCAGACCTGACACATATAAGGACAGACCTGACACATATAAGGACAGACCTGACACATATAAGGACAGACCTGATACATATAAGGACAGACCTCACACATATGACAGACCTGACACATATAAGGGCAGACCTGACACATATGACAGACCTGACACATATAAGGACAGACCTGACACATATAAGGGCAGACCTGACACATATGACAGACCTCACACATATGACAGACCTGACACATATAAGGGCAGACCTGAGACATATAAGGGCAGACCTGACACATATAAGGACAGACCTGACACATATGACAGACCTGACACATATAAGGGCAGACCTGACACATATGACAGACCTGACACATATGACAGACCTCACACATATGACAGACCTGACACATATAAGGGCAGACCTGACACATATAAGGGCAGACCTGACACATATGACAGACCTGACACATATAAGGACAGACCTGACACATATAAGGGCAGACCTGACACATATAAGGACAGACCTGACACATATAAGGGCAGACCTGACACATATAAGGGCAGACCTGACACATATGACAGACCTGACACATATAAGGACAGACCTGACACATATGACAGACCTGACACATATAAGGACAGACCTGACACATATGACAGACCTGACACATATAAGGGCAGACCTGACACATATAAGGACAGACCTGACACATATAAGGACAGACCTGAGACATATAAGGGCAGACCTGAGACATATAAGGACAGACCTGACACATATAAGGGCAGACCTGACACATATAAGGGCAGACCTGACACATATAAGGGCAGACCTGACACATATAAGGGCAGACCTGACACATATAAGGACAGACCTGACACATATGACAGACCTGACACATATAAGGACAGACCTGACACATATAAGGGCAGACCTGACACATATAAGGACAGACCTGACACATATAAGGACAGACCTGACACATATAAGGGCAGACCTGACACATATAAGGGCAGACCTGACACATATAAGGGCAGACCTGACACATATAAGGGCAGACCTGACACATATAAGGGCAGACCTGGCACATATAAGGACAGACCTGACACATATAAGGGCAGACCTGACACATATAAGGGCAGACCTGACACATATAAGGGCAGACCTGACACATATAAGGACAGACCTGACACATATAAGGGCAGACCTGACACATATAAGGACAGACCTGACACATATAAGGACAGACCTGACACATATAAGGACAGACCTGACACATATAAGGACAGACCTGACACATATAAGGACAGACCTGATACATATAAGGACAGACCTCACACATATGACAGACCTGACACATATAAGGACAGACCTGACACATATAAGGGCAGACCTGACACATATAAGGACAGACCTGACACATATAAGGACAGACCTGACACATATAAGGACAGACCTGATACATATAAGGACAGACCTCACACATATGACAGACCTGACACATATAAGGGCAGACCTGACACATATGACAGACCTGACACATATAAGGACAGACCTGACACATATAAGGGCAGACCTGACACATATGACAGACCTCACACATATGACAGACCTGACACATATAAGGGCAGACCTGAGACATATAAGGGCAGACCTGACACATATAAGGACAGACCTGACACATATGACAGACCTGACACATATAAGGGCAGACCTGACACATATGACAGACCTGACACATATGACAGACCTCACACATATGACAGACCTGACACATATAAGGGCAGACCTGACACATATAAGGGCAGACCTGACACATATGACAGACCTGACACATATAAGGACAGACCTGACACATATAAGGGCAGACCTGACACATATAAGGACAGACCTGACACATATAAGGGCAGACCTGACACATATAAGGGCAGACCTGACACATATGACAGACCTGACACATATAAGGACAGACCTGACACATATGACAGACCTGACACATATAAGGACAGACCTGACACATATGACAGACCTGACACATATAAGGGCAGACCTGACACATATAAGGACAGACCTGACACATATAAGGACAGACCTGAGACATATAAGGGCAGACCTGAGACATATAAGGACAGACCTGACACATATAAGGACAGACCTGACACATATAAGGACAGACCTGACACATATAAGGGCAGACCTGACACATATAAGGGCAGACCTGACACATATAAGGGCAGACCTGACACATATAAGGACAGACCTGACACATATGACAGACCTGACACATATAAGGACAGACCTGACACATATAAGGGCAGACCTGACACATATAAGGACAGACCTGACACATATAAGGACAGACCTGACACATATAAGGGCAGACCTGACACATATAAGGGCAGACCTGACACATATAAGGGCAGACCTGACACATATAAGGGCAGACCTGACACATATAAGGGCAGACCTGGCACATATAAGGACAGACCTGACACATATAAGGGCAGACCTGACACATATAAGGGCAGACCTGACACATATGACAGACCTGACACATATAAGGGCAGACCTGACACATATAAGGGCAGACCTGACACATATGACAGACCTCACACATATGACAGACCTGACACATATAAGGGCAGACCTGAGACATATAAGGGCAGACCTGACACATATAAGGACAGACCTGACACATATAAGGGCAGACCTGACACATATGACAGACCTGACACATATAAGGGCAGACCTGACACATATGACAGACCTGACACATATAAGGACAGACCTGACACATATAAGGGCAGACCTGACACATATGACAGACCTCACACATATGACAGACCTGACACATATAAGGGCAGTCCTGACACATATAAGGGCAGACCTGACACATATGACAGACCTGACACATATAAGGACAGACCTGACACATATGACAGACCTGACACACATGACAGACCTGACACATATAAGGACAGACCTGACACATATGACAGACCTGACACATATAAGGACAGACCTGACACATATGACAGACCTGACACATATAAGGACAGACCTGACACATATGACAGACCTGACACATATAAGGGCAGACCTGACACATATAAGGACAGACCTGACACATATAAGGACAGACCTGAGACATATAAGGGCAGACCTGACACATATGACAGACCTGACACATATAAGGGCAGACCTGACACATATGACAGACCTGACACATATAAGGACAGACCTGACACATATAAGGGCAGACCTGACACATATGACAGACCTCACACATATGACAGACCTGACACATATAAGGGCAGACCTGACACATATAAGGGCAGACCTGACACATATGACAGACCTGACACATATGACAGACCTGACACATATAAGGACAGACCTGACACATATGACAGACCTGACACATATGACAGACCTGACACATATAAGGACAGACCTGACACATATGACAGACCTGACACATATAAGGACAGACCTGACACATATGACAGACCTGACACATATAAGGACAGACCTGACACATATGACAGACCTGACACATATAAGGGCAGACCTGACACATATAAGGACAGACCTGACACATATAAGGACAGACCTGAGACATATAAGGGCAGACCTGACACATATACAGTAAGGGCCTGTTTTCTATCGTAGTAATGTAGAGAAGCAGCTACAACCGCGTTTTGTGTAGTAACAGCGTTTAGCTCAGGAGTTACTGACTTGGGAAACTCCGACCTGTGAATATGTGGCCGACTTTACTTAAGAGGCCGAGGCGCTTTTTTCCTTCTCGATAGGTGAGTAACGTTGGTTTTGCTTTGTTACACAGAACTAATATATACCTTTGTCCTTTACATGATTATGCTTGTGTGTCATTTTTGCTTGTTTGTTTATCTACAATCGTATTGTTCTTCCCTTCAGCTATGATAAAGACACGTTTCTTTCCGTTAGTCGCCTGGGTTACGTATGTATGTGTGGGCGGAGCTATCGATACAGGGGTGGGACCCGTTTGGGTTAGGGGCGTGTTTGTTTTGGTGCTTTCAAATGTCAACATTGGCTTTCAGAAATCCCTGGAGACCCTGCCTTTAACTCCGATCTCCACCGCCATCGCAAAGGGAAAATCTTTGGGAAGAAAAATGTTCACAGAAGGTTAGATGTGGATGAAAATACCATATGAACACCTGTGGGTCAGGATGAGGTCAAGAGCACCTTCGTCACGTGCGAGACCTGCTCAAGGTCATCAACACAACACCAGCTGAGGGAAAATCTTCCAGACAAACAGTGTTCATGGTTCAAGAAATTTGTCACCCGTCTGTCTCTACATCAATCTGTTCTCTATATACGCTCAGATTCGGCACACTAAAACACGGTGAGGTTAAATCGTCGCTCTTGACACCTCCATTATTATCTGTTATTACCCCAGGCACCACAGCGCAACCAGAACTGCCCATAACATTAGATCTATTCATCACAGAGTTACATTACAAAGCTTCCAGTATACAGTGTATACTGACGCTCCTTATCTGCCTTTACACCCTTAAGCTGTTAATTACACCGATTTAATGACATTTAACAATATAATTAGGGTAATTTGAACAGCCGTTCTGTTTTGCATAAATTACAGCTACACTTGTGGTTTTTCTCGTCGCATTTTTGCGCAATCGTTTGGCAAATTTTAATTCCTGGAAATTTCAATTGCATTATGTGTTGCTGGAAATCCCTTATATGTGTATCCCTGTGCCGCGTTTAATACGTTGTCATTTATACAGTAGCGACTCTGTGGTTTTAATGAAGCAGTAAAAGGAGAATGTTTTGTACGAACTGACACACGTCACACATTCCATCTTCATTCGATATTGTGGAACGTTCTTTGTTCTTTGGTTTGTTTACCCTAAAGGCGCTGTACAAAGTGCTGACACTTTAGACTCCTTCCATAAATTAATTTTCTACCGCTTATCCGAACTTCTCGGGTCACGGGGAGCCTGTGCCTATCTCAGGCGTCATCGGGCATCGAGGCAGGATACACCCTGGACGGAGTGCCAACCCATCACAGGGCACACACACACTCTCATTCACTCACACACACACACACACACACACACACACACTCTCATTCACTCACACACTACGGACAATTTTCCAGAGATGCCAATCAACCTACCATGCATGTCTTTGGACCGGGGGAGGAAACCGGAGTACCCGGAGGAAACCCCCGAGGCACGGGGAGAACATGCAAACTCCACACACACAAGGCAGAGGTGGGAATCGAACCCCCGACCCTGGAGGTGTGAGACGAATGTGCTAACCGCTAAGCCACAGTGCCCCCCCCCCATGATTCAGATTTCTCTTTTGTTCATTCACTGCATTTTGTTTATTTATGAAAATAAATGTGAAACACTTCCATTTTCTTTGTTTACAGTGTTTTTTTTCACACCAAACTTTAAACATTTGCACAGTACGACAATTTTTATATATATATATATATATATATATATATATATATATATATATATATATATATATATATATATATATTAAAAACTATATTTATATATACTACATATATTTATACTTTTATACTACATATATTTTAAAAATACATTCTAAAAATGAAACTTTTCAAAGAATTAATCAACGCTAACAGACTAAAGCTAAACCGAAGCCAGCTAGTCTGACAATTTACCGCATGACACGAACACCCCGTCCTCAGGGTTAGACAGGTCAACATGTTGCGCTGCACCCGCTGGAATTGATTTGTGTTGTTTTCCTGCTGGAATTCTGAACGTTTGTGTTTTCAGCGTTGAGTTCAGTCGGATTTTGTTCCCTGAGCGATCACCCCCCTCCAAACACATCTGCTTTTCCAATTAAACCTGTTTATATAGAGTGTCAATACACACACACAAACACACACACACACACACACACACACACACACACACACACACACACACACACACACACACACACACACATACACAAGCTTACTAATGAAACACAACAATCATGTGACCTTATTTCACAATAATGACACGAGGAAAAGAATAAATACATCACATCCGTATGCTTTTGCATGATTGAAGTCAGTTCCGAATTGAAAACGGCTGTAAACAAAGAAAAGACCCGCAGTATTAATAAGGATCGTGGACGTTATTGTTCACGTTCCTGACAGAACAAGTCACACACACTTCACATGTGACTATTCATTCTGATGATTAGTTTCACATTCGAATCCCACAACCAGAGCTTCAGGATTTAATCCTGAATCAACTCGGAATCAGGTCTAAAAAAAAAAGATGCATAAAAGTCTTATGCCCTTATAATAATAAATGAATCATGTTAAAAAAAATTGCATGTGAACGTGAATGAATCATGAAAGGCAATGAATCATGTGTCGATATCAAAAGAATATGATGAATCATGTGTCGATATCAAAAGAATATGAATGAATCATGTGTCGATATCAAAAGAATATGAATGAATCATGTGTCGATATCAAAAGAATATGAATGAATCATGTGTCGATATCAAAAGAAAATGATGAATCATGTGTCGATATCAAAAGAATATGAATGAATCATGTGTCGATATCAAAAGAATATGATGAATCATGTGTCGATATCAAAAGAATATGAATGAATCATGTGTCGATATCAAAAGAATATGAATGAATCATGTGTCGATATCAAAAGAATATGAATGAATCATGTGTCGATATCAAAAGAATATGATGAATCATGTGTCGATATCAAAAGAATATGATGAATCATGTGTCGATATCAAAAGAATATGAATGAATCATGTGTCGATATCAAAAGAATATGAATGAATCATGTGTCGATATCAAAAGAATATGATGAATCATGTGTCGATATCAAAAGAATATGAATGAATCATGTGTCGATATCAAAAGAATATGATGAATCATGTGTCGATATCAAAAGAATATGAATGAATCATGTGTCGATATCAAAAGAATATGAATGAATCATGTGTCGATATCAAAAGAATATGATGAATCGTGTCGATATCAAAAGAATATGATGAATCATGTGTCGATATCAAAAGAATATGAATGAATCATGTGTCGATATCAAAAGAATATGAATGAATCATGTGTCGATATCAAAAGAATATGATGAATCATGTGTCGATATCAAAAGAATATGAATGAATCATGTGTCGATATCAAAAGAATATGATGAATCATGTGTCGATATCAAAAGAATATGAATGAATCATGTGTCGATATCAAAAGAATATGAATGAATCATGTGTCGATATCAAAAGAATATGATGAATCGTGTCGATATCAAAAGAATATGATGAATCATGTGTCGATATCAAAAGAATATGATGAATCATGTGGGAAAGATGAATAAATAATTTGTAATGCTCATGTGGAAATGAACAAATTCTGAAAAATTCATATAAGAATAAACTAAACTTGTGTAAAACTGACTCGGATATAAATGAATCGTGTACAACTCAGATCAGATAAACGAATCACTTGTAATATTTACATTAAAATCCATAAATCATTTTAGTGCAAAATTCATCTGAAATAAAAAAAACAAAACAAAACAAAAAAAAACAAATCGTGCGAAAAACTCACACGGTTCTCAATAAATTGTCAATAAATCGCAAACAAACGAACCGTGTGTAAAAGTGACAGGAAAATAAACGTATCGTGAGCACGTGTTTATTTTTATTCCGTTATTGGTTCATAAACAGATTGTACAGCAAAATGTCAACACCCTCGAAGTTTCCATGACTATGAGGCAGATGCTCGGTTTGACAAACAGCTCAGGAAAGGAAATAAAGAATTTCTGACTCCATAGAAAGATGAAAGACAGATTAACGAGATTCCTAAAGTGTGTGTCAGTGAGTCGAGAGGAAACAGAAAGAGCCTCTAATGCGTAACTCGTGTGTTGTGAGGGTGCGAAAGGAGGAGTAGCTACAAATTTATTAATCGTGTTCGGACAAAAATATCTGCAAGAGTTTGGTGTAAATATTTATCTGTGTACATAATGAGAAGAGATGGGACTTCCAGCTGGATTCACTGAATCACTACACTTGACACTTTGGATCGTCGAACGACTCCTTGGACCTTTTTAAAACAGCAAAATGGTTGCGTTAAAATGATCATGCTGCCATAATGTTTGACGAGGCATCACATCTCTTTGACTGTGAAATTAAGGAGGCAAAAATTGCCCTTGGGAGGGGCATACATACTCTCTGTCACTCTCCTGTCAATCACAGTGACAGTAGCTGATCGTGTGCGTCAATAAGGTGATGGTTGTGCTCTCCTCCGAGCACTTTGTGATGCTGTTGGATGGATAAACGGTCCAGTTGGCTGGCTTTCAATTGTCTGACGTGAGGAGACACGTTAGACTTCACCCTCCCTGGTTTGTTGGTTTCCACAGAATTACAATTACTGAGGTATGTTCTGTAATTGACGTTCAAAATGTAATTAGAATAATTACTGCCAATATTCGACAATTATTTAAATAATATCATTGCATTGAGTCATTATAGAGAAATAACGCCCGAAGTGGCTCACGCCCGGTCGTTCTCAGCTCGAGGAAGCAAGAGTAGTGGATCTGTACTGGTGGTAATAAACAGATGGGTGAAAATACTGAAAAGGGCAAGAGTGTGTAGTGTTCTCCACTAAGGTTAATGGGATTTGATCCAATGTACCAAGGTTTGTTCTATCCATTCAAAACTGGTATAAAAACAGCACGTAACTGGCAGGAAGGCCGAGAGCTGAAATCAACCCCACTGCCTCAGAGATTCGCTTTAACTTTGACATCAATGACTCGTGACTCCTCTTGGATTCGAGCCCTTTGATTTGGAAAGACTTGATACGTTTTCAGAACCAAAGATAAAAAAAAAACGATTTAAACATGTGCAGAGAATCAAGTCTTCTTCACAAACAACAGCAAATCAGCATCGATCTACATCTCCAAGGTCAACCGGCGATGCCGAACCACAGCCGAACTCCAGACATCGGCGCTCGTGGAACTGGTAGCGCCGGAGAGGAGGAGAGAAGTTAGAGGATGACTCTCAGCAGAACCAGCAGCTGTTCTTCACTACGTTATTACACCATCAGGAGCTGTGCAGCAAATGGTGAAATGTAAACATGTCATGTCTGTGGTCCTGCAATGGATCAAATCCTTCAGCTCCAATCCAGAATTTCCAGAAGACATCGACTTAACATATGGTGATGAACGTTACGGATCTGACCTCGCATTCCTAGTGGAAACAACACCAGAGCTGAACATCCTCGTAGTTCGGTCTTGTTAAAGTATGTTTAACGTAAAGTATGATTTTTATTTAGAAATACAGCAAGACAAAATTAGTACATGGAGAAAGAAACATGAAAAAATGACTAAGAATAAATAAAAGCTTAGAAGCCATTTCATCACTGAGGCTGTGTTACCGGCGTTGGCCAGCAGATGGCGGTATCACACTGGTTTAAAACACCCACACTGCACTGTAACACAGCGTCACACTACAAAACAAGAGATTAACGCTTCAGAGTCAGCATTCTGACAATTAACATGTTTCTGTTTCTGTTTCTGTTACTGCACTAATTCTAATAATATATAGTTATATAACTACGGATAATATCTGTAGTTATAGCTCGTTCACAGGGACTTGATCAAACCAAGCAATGGGTTTATAACCTCTTTCAATTCTCCACGAGTTTACGCTTTTACACGATAGACGATATTTATTTAGCCGGATATATTTGCGCTGTTTACTGACTTTAAGAAATTCTAATAAAAACGAGAAGAAACGGGCCCACGTTAGTTGATGTGCAGCTGAAGCTCGATCACGTGCGCTTAAAAAAAAATCAGGTTAATGAACATCCTTTTAACAGAGAAGATAAAGTCGATAGTCTCATGGAAGAACTGGGGATTTAGCAAATAATCATTTAAGAGCACTTTAGCTCTCTGGATCCCGACTGTGTAGGACACCTGATTAATCGATATCGTACGTTACATAACAGCCTGGAAATTCAAATCAATGAATCTATTTTTTTTAACTGGTTTGGCATCAACATTCATTCATTCATTCATTTTCCACCGCTTATCCAAACTTCTCGGGTCACGGGGAGCCTGTGCCTATCTCAGGCGTCATCGGGCATCGAGGCAGGATACACCCTGGACGGAGTGCCGACCCATCACAGGGCACACACACACTCTCATTCACACACACACACACACACTACGGACAATTTTCCAGAGATGCCAATCAACCTACCATGCATGTCTTTGGACCGGGGGAGGAAACCGGAGTACCCGGAGGAAACCCCCGAGGCACGGGGAGAACATGTAAACTCCACACACACAAGGCGGAGGCGGGAATCGAACCCCCAACCCTGGAGGTGTGAGGCGAACGTGCTAACCGCTAAGCCACCATGCCCATGGATTGGGTGGAGGGGTGCCAATACTTTTCTGTACGAGATCCTTCACCAGAGATCCAACCGTCTCCAAGTCTTTATCCCGTCGCTATTCTAATTGTCTAATTGATCCTTTTTG
>NC_062534.1:23811736-23816736 GCF_022655615.1 Tachysurus fulvidraco
CATCCATCTTTAACCCTCTTTTCCCATTGCTTCTTTTATCCAACTTCCTGTTTTCGGAGACATGACAAATGCAGGCTTTATAGTCGGTTACAGAAAATAATTCAGCGACTTCTAACCGATAAGAAGCGAGAAGATTTGAGTGCTGAATTCAGTGTTATAAAGTTTGTTATAAGTTGTTTAGAAGCATGTTGGTGATCGTCGTTATTATGAAACCTGTGTATGATTTGATCACAGGTTTTGACCTAATCCTTGGGGTTAAACTAATTAATCCATTGAGTTACTTTCAGAAAGTTCGGCCGTAATTTAAGCGCGACCGAGATGAATTTAATCCCCAGCCAGCGGCACCAAGCGCTTCCCCTCATGAAGGCCATGAATAGACGTGTTTGTCTGGTGGTCATGCGGAGCCGAGAACAAAGAGTTCATCGCTGACCTTCCTTTTTCCCTCCTCGCATTTTATCCCATGACATGACACTGTTCTGCAGAAAGAAAGAAAGAAAGAAAGAAAGAAAGAAAGAAAGAAAGAAAGAAAGAAAGAAAGAAAGAAAGAAAGAAAGAAAGAAAGTATCTAATCTAGTGTCCACGAAAACAACAAAACTACATGTCTTCTAGCAACCAAACCGATTACAAATCTTTGTACATTACAAAGCGTGATGTCACTGAGGTCACTTCCTGCTCAGGAAAGCCCCAAGCCACCGGCATGTCGTGAGAGCACCTGTGTGCTAGTCCGTGACACGTGCATCTGATAATCCTGTTTGTGTTCTCGGATGAACAATACTTTCATTTTGCGCCTGAAGCCGAGTCCGTAAAAAGTCAGAAACTAGAGAACTATTTTTAATCCTGATGTATTAATATCCAGCCAGAACAAAGATCTCTCTAGGCTGTTACTGAAGTCACAGATATTCCACAGTTGCTCTCTTTATCGCTGTTGCCTGAGAGAGATTAGAAACATCCCATAACTGAAATGTCCTTATTTACACTAGAAAGGTGAAAGAACTCAAACACACGATTCTGCCTTTTAAATAGAGACGAATGCAGATATAACTAGATTTGTAACAGTTCGTTGCGACGAACGTTTATGTTGGCTTACGTAGACGTTCCCCTCGTTGTTCTGAGTGTTTTGAAATGTCACATGTCAATGTTGTAAAAAGTTTTTCGATTTTGCATATGTTGAGGGCGGGGCTACGGGACAACCGAAAGGCCAGTCGGTACACCAATTTATCACCCTAGAGTAGTTCTATAACTCTTAAACCATCACCTTAGAGTATCACCCTAAAGAAGCCGGCCGAGTTTGGTGTACATAGTACGAAAGCTTGCCGAGTTATAAACCTCTAAAGTTTTGAATAAAAAGGCTAATTTGAGACCAGGTACCGGAAGTACCGGAACTCGGTTCACTTAGAAAAGTAAAAGCAACAAACATCAGGCCAGGGTCTACGGCATATATCCGAATTTGGTGTATGTGGCTGGAAAGCTCTAGGAGGAGTAGTGTTCAATAAAAAAATTGCGGGTTCGGGTCTAAAAGTTTCACGTGTACCTCGGACACGGGTCGGGTATAATAACAGCGGCGTCGGGTCTCGGGTAATTTAAAGTGAATGTGTTTTTACCGAACGGACCAGAGAAGACCCGAACTACTGTATCTCGCATGTGTGCATCGACTCGAGTCCTTTTCCAACCTCTTATCTGTTTGCCAAGACCGCTTGCGAACGTGTGGCTGGCGACGTGTGGCTGGCGGTAAGCTAATTTTCGGGTCGGGTAACATTTCTTTAGACCCGAGAAGACCTCTACTACAGTGTAGTAACTTCTTGCTCGGGGTCGAGGTGGTTTAAATTAGACCTTCAAAAAATATCCTGCGAAGTTAGAAGTAAAAAAAATATCGTCTGAGTCGAGTTCGAGGAAGCGATTCCATGATCTTTTTTTTTTTATACAACTTCCTGTGTGTGTGATTCCTGTTACTATAGAAACGCTATTAACGTATCAGAACAAAAGTATCGACGCGGACCTGCGATTCGCAACCGCACTACAGTCAGAACTGCTGTTCTAGAAACACCTTCCGACCAATCAGAGCGGTGTGTAGGACCTTAAAAGGAAGTATATTTGTGATACGCGGCAGGCTGGAAATTAATATTAATAAAAACGTTTTAGTTTTAAAAGAAAAGTACTTTGGCGGAAATAAACAGATAAATGAAAATGAATGATAGGAATTCACACAATATTCTCTATGCTTTTTTTTTTTTTTTTTTAGCATTTTGTATTTTTTAAGCATTTCCAGAACTATGGAAAGGTTTTAACATAAATTCTTCTTTTTTTTTTTTAAAGTGGCCAAGTTTTCATTTCACCTCCAGTTGAATACAGTGTATAACTGCATACCTGATATATAAAAGTCTTGACTCGGTGCTTGGACCCCTAGGCATCGCTCTCACTCTCATAGAGTAGACTGGCTTTTAAACTTCTTCTCAAAGACAACGGATTCTTGGATTCTTGCTTTGAATTCCTACTTGTGAGGAGTTTCCCAAGTTTTAAAACTGAACAATTGGGAAATGTTCGCCCTGGTACTGGGCCATGACCTCATGTGTTGGTGGTAAGAACTCTGAGCTAAGACAGACATGCCGAGGCTAATGCTCATCAATCATTCCTTCCTTCCTGACTCAAATTAGAAGGTTAGTTGTTGTTTATTAACACACACACACACACACACACACACACACACACACACACACACACACACAGACACACACTCTCTCTTTCTCTCTCTCTCTCTCTCTCTCTCTCTCTCTCTCTCTCTCTCTCTCTCTCTCTCAGACGAGCCCACATAGGCCTCTATCCTCCATTCGATCTGCTCCGTTCTGTTCCATCACGTCAGACCTAGATGAATGAAGACCTTGTGGAGACCATGCAAACCTGCCACAACACAGGCTCTCCGTCATGTTCCTCCTAAAGAACGCTTGCCTCGGCTTTTAACCGCGGCTCTCCACCTCATTAAAGAGAGCTCCACTGGCCTCCCGTTTCCTTCCTCTGATCCATGATTAGCGCTGGACGCTAGCTTTTACAGAGCTTGCCTGTAGCTATGACTAGCCGATTCGCTCATTAGGGCTCACACGAGGTAAACATTTTCCTTAAGGCCAGACAGAACAAGCGCCTCCACCGGCCCCCTGCTGCTAGCTGTGCTTTATCGTATATTTTTCTTCTCTTTCTTTCTTTTTTTTAACGACAGTCTCGGTAATAAACAGAGGAGGTGCCGTGCCTGCTTCCTGCTCAGAGTAGCTGTAAAAGGGGGAACGCTTTATAGCCTGGTGTTTGTTCCTAAACCAGACGTGAAGGTCACGGAGAAGCCATGGCGACCCGGGCGAACGGGGTGAAGTTTACCTTTTGAAGTTTTTCACCTCTTCTTTACTGACATGATCAGGAAGCTTTTTTCAAATCGCCGTGAATCGGCGGCTAGCTAGCGACTCTGGTTCTCGTTCCCGTCTCCGTAACGTGTTCGTGTGAGACTCCAGGCAGCTGTAGCTCTTAAAGTCAATTTCGGGTGGTTGTGGGTGCAGTAAACATGGAGTGGGCGTACAGATGGTGTGGTGACAGGCAGAACTCATCAGATCGTCTCCAAACTGACGCCGTATCTCAGAAGAGAAATCATTAAAACATGATGAACTGATAATCATGAGATCTTACATGTCTTACACATCAGGACAAAAAACACATCAGTTATGTGACCGAAAGTTTCCTGTACAAGAAGTAAACTGAAACACGACGTTTAAATACAGAGTAAAACACTTGCTCATGTAGAAAAGAATCACTGTCGTAAAGCAGACGGACTGATTAACGCTTTAACTTCACGTCCCACAGGGCTTTACTTCTCAAACACCGGGTCAGTTTTCCACAGATTACATCTAATTAAAGAATGTCACCTGATACCCCCATATTCACCCAGTGAAAAGAAAAGTAAATAAAAGAAAAGAAAAGAAAAAGGAAAAGAAAAAGAAACAGTGAAAAGAAAAGTAAATAAAAGAAAAGAAAAGAAAAAGGAAAAGATAAAGAAACAGAAACAGAAACAGAAAATAATATTAAAGAAAAGAAAAGAAAAAGAAAATAATAGAATAGAAAAAAATAGAAAAAATAAAATAGAAAAGAAAAAGAAACCTCCGCCACACTCGAGAAACCTCGCAACACCGAAATCGCCTAGCCAATAATCTCCCCAAACCACCGCAAGCAAATATGACATACCCTCGCCCCGCCATCCACCCGCCCCACTAGCCCAGCCCGCACCCGCCCCGCCCCCGCCCAGCCCCTCCGCCTCGCCTCGCCCCTCCTCTCCCCCCCCCCGCCCCTCCCGCCCGCCGCCCCCTTGCCTAGCCTCGCCCCTCCTCCTCTCCCCCCCCCTCCCCGCCTCGCACACGCCCCGCACCCGCGCACCACGCCCCCGGCCTCGGCCCCGACCCCGGCACCGCCCAGCCCCGCCCTCGCCTCGCCCCTCATCTTAGACCCCCCGCCCCGCTCGAAAACGTTAGAAAAGAAAAGAAAAAATAGAATAGAATAGAATAGGAAAGAATAGAAATCTCTTCGATTGTTGCTGACTCCACAGGGACGTTGAAGAGGAGGAGAACAGCCTCTTATTCGATACACAATATAACGATCTACATCTGCTGGATCTCCATCATTGAGCATCTGAAGGCTTCGGCATGGAGGAGTTGGTGTCGAATCTATAATGAACTCAGCTGATGAGCTGATTTATGAGTTCCTCAGGAGCTCCTGGTTACACAACTCCAACCGACTGTATACGACTGTAGAATGGAAATTGTTTATAATTTAATATCATTTCATCTCAGAGTTTATAATCATTTCTAATCTTACACCCAGTGGTGTCAGCCAGTTAAAGATGAGTCTGGTTCCTCTCAAGGTTTCTTCCTTATACCATCTACATGGGTTTTTCATCACCGCAGTCACCTCGGTCTTGTCCATTAGGGATGAAGTCAAATAAATTGACGTAAAAATGTTACGTTCTGTAAAGC
>NC_062534.1:23821736-23841736 GCF_022655615.1 Tachysurus fulvidraco
TGTGGCATGTGGAAGGGAGGAGGAGGGTTGAACAGTGTTGGGTTTCACAATGACCAAAGTCCTAAAAGTTCTCAGAGCTAATGCATTTCCTGTGTGTGTGTGTGTGTGTGTGTGTGTGTGTGTGTGTGTGTGTGTGTGTGTGTGTGTGTGTTTTGGTTTTGTTTATGAGCACGTCTCTATGACAGCGAGACTGTGTGAGTCACCTCAGGCCCAAGAGGTTGTGAGATTTCTCTCTCATCCGGTAAAAGCGTGTCCCAACATTGAAGCCTGTGCCAGCTGGTGAAATGTGACCCTGTGGTATTGCAGTTGTTTGAATGTAGGGGTCATTAAGGTCGTTATATACTCGCCTTTACCTGAGTACATCGAACGCTCGAAGTCCCCAGTCCTTTATCTGTGCTACACGACTGTGGTGCAGTTTTATGGTTATTTGTTTAACACACACACACACACACACACACACACACACACACACACACACACACACACACACACACACACAAATATTCTACCATTAAAAGATTCTCTTGTTCTACAACGCATCAATTCAATACAACATTCATTACGATAATAACACAATAACAACGTTATAATAACGTAATAATAACAACATAATAATAACAACGTAATTATAACCACGTAATAATAACATAATAATAACATAATAACATAATAATAACGTAATTATAACAACGTAATTATAACAATGTAATAATAACATAATAGTAACAGCGTAATAATAACAACGTAATAATAATGTAATAATAACAACGTAATAATAACAGCATAATAATAACAACGTAATAACAACGTAATTATAACAACATAATTATAACAACGTAATTATAACAATGTAATAATAACATAATAATAACAGCGTAATAATAACAACGTAATAATAATGTAATAATAACAACGTAATAATAACAGCATAATAATAATGTAATAATAACAGCGTAATAATAACAGCGTAATAATAACAGCATAATAATAATGTAATAATAACAACGTAATAATAACAGCATAATAATAACAACGTAATAATAACGTAATAATGGAAAAATTGTCAATATTCAACCTCATCCACAAAGTTCTATCCCTTTTAAGCCCCTGCAATTTGCATCTGATTACAATTTTTATTTTAAGGACAATCACAAGTCATATGTTAACATCCATGAAACAAATGACTTCCTGTTTCACTCTAAACCCTCGTTACCTCAATGTACTTTTTTCTCTGTCTCTTGAATCTAATAGGACAAAAAATTAAGGAAGGAAGGAAGGAAGGAAGGAAGGAAGGAAGGAAGGAAGGAAGGAAGGAAGGAAGGAAGGAGGGAAGCAAGGAAGGAAGGAATGGAGGAAAGAAGGAAGGAAGGAATGGAGGAGGAAACGAAGGATGGAAGGAAGGAAAGATTTCTGATTACCATTCCTTATTCATTAAATCCTTCCTTCATTCCTTCCTTCCTTAATTCCTTCATTGTACGCATCCTTAATTGCCCTTCCTTCATGACTACGTACGCTCTTTCGGTCGTTGTTATTTTTTTCTTTTTTCTTTGCGCTCTCCTTCCTTCCTTCTTTCTTCCCCTCCTTCTTTCCTTCCTTCCCTTCTTCTCCGTCTCCCTCCCTCACTTACCCCAGACGGAATAGAGTAGAGAAATAGGAGTTGTCGTGTTAGCTGTAGTTTATGTCACTGTATCTGAAGCAGTTTTAATGTGTTAATAAATGAAGCTGAGGATAGTCACTGCTTCCTCCATTCACAAAGAGCCTGCTGCATTCATCTACACACACACACACACACACACACACACACACACACACACACACACACACACACACACTTGCTCTTCTTTCTATTTCTTGCTCGTTTCATTCATTCCTCCCTGCTTGCTCTTCTTGTCTCTTCCTTTTTCTGTTTCCTTTGTTTTTTGTATGTATTTATTTATTTATTTATTTACCTTGTTGGCTTAGCAACGGCACCGCAAAGTGAGGCACGGCAGGATGAGTCAACCGGCTGTCGTGCTAAGAGGAGATGGACAGGCGGGTGATAAAATCTCTGGATGTGTTTTCTGGCAGAATGATAGAGAGACAGATGAAGAGCGAGAGGATGTGAAGATGGAAGTTATGTGTTTGTGATGATCCACAACAACATTTTGGAGATTTTAGAGATTTCCCTTCTTTTTCCTTTTTTTTTTTTTTGAGGCAAACCCTAGTGCAGAGTGGATTCTCTCTCTCTCTCTCTCTCTCTCTCTCTCTCTCTCTCTCTCTCTCTCTCTCTCTCTCTCTCTCTCTCTCTCTTCCTGTCCTGTCATAAGAGGCTGTAATGGTTTCCTGGATTGCTGCCATTCAGGAGACAGGGCTGTGAACTGAGAAGCTCTGAGCTGACTTCCTGCCTAAGATAGAGAAAGAGAGATCTAAGATGACTAGACCTGTGTGTGTGTGTGTGTGTGTGTGTGTGTGTGTGTGTGTGTGTGTGTGTGTGTGTGTGTGTGTGTGTGTGTGTGTGTGTGTGTGTGTGTGTGTGGGAGAGAGAGAGAAAGAGCGAGAGAGAGAGAGAGATTTAGAAGAAGGAGAACATTGTGTGCAGTGACTAATATTCAGGTCTAATATTCTAATATCAGGCCTGTTGGATGATGTGTGGGCTGAAGCACAATGTTTCCTCATCTCTCCTTCTCTCTCTCTCTCTCTCTCTCTCTCTCTCTCTCTCTCTCTCTCTCTCTCTCTCTCTCTCACACACACACACACACACAAACACACACACACACACACACACACACACACACACACACACACACACACACACACACACACACACACACACACACACACACACAGTATCTTTGTTCTATCTCTTTCTTTCATTCTTTCTTTCTTTCTCTCTTTCCTACATGTTATTTTTAAAGGCTCTTTTAAATGACTATTTTTACCCCTGTTCTGAGCGGTGCGTGGGCTCAGCAGAGACAGCAGCGGATGATTCATGTCAGCTGGAATGCTCCTTTTGAGAGCCACTGCAGTCACAGTTCTCTCTCTCTCTCTCTCTCTCTCTCTCTCTCTCTCTCTCTCTCTCTCTCTCTCTCTCTCTCTCTCTATCAGAAATCTACTGCATCTCTGAGCAGTTCCATATTTCATACGCATATGATAATGTCACATTTACCCGGCTCGGGGACTGATCGCTTTATCATGGAGAGGTAACGTTCCCCCGATCCGGCTCGGAAAGCTTTCACATACACGCTCTGGAGGAACGAGGTGGAAGTCCACGTGTGGAAGTCCACGAGCCTGACACTCTGGCCTACATCTGTGAATGAAACTTATCAGGTTCTGAGGATCAGATACCTTTAGGTGAATAATCAGATATTCTCGATGAATAAGAGAATGGTCTGATCGACGTGGTGAGAAGACTCACGGAATGGAGACGCAACACAAATCCTGTATGAGGAGAAGAAACCCCAGATTTCCGTGAGAGGACATTTAACATGTAGTGTGTAGGTGTGAAAATAAAAGACTTGTAGTTTCATTCGTCTTAAACTGTCTCTCGTGACAGGACTATAGAGACACCACGCTGGAAGGAAGCACCAGAGTAGACAGACAAAACATTCTTGCTTTGCTAATCTAATCTAATCTCATCTAATCTAATCTAATCTCATCTAATCTAATCTAATCTCTGTTTATCTAATCTTATCTAATCCAACCTAATCCAATCCAATCTAATTTAATCTCATCTAATTTAATCTCATCTAATCTCATCTCATCTAATCCAATCCAATCTAATCTAATTTAATTTAATCTCATCTCATCTAATCCAATTTAATCTAATCTCATCTCATCTAATCCAATCCAATCTAATCGAATCTAATCTCATTTTATCTAATCCAATCTAATCTAATTTAATCTAATCTAATATAATCTCATCTCATCTCATCTAATCTAATTTAATCAAATTTTATCTAATCTCATCTCATCCAATCCAATCTAATCTCATCTAATCCAATCTAATCTAATCTAATCTAATCTCATCTAATCCAATCTAATCTAATCTCATCTCATCTAATCTAATTTAATCTCATCTCATCTCATCCAATCCAATCTAATCTAATCTAATCTAATCTAATCTAATTTAATCTAATTTTATCTAATCTCATCTCATCCAATCTAATCTAATCTCATCTAATCTAATCTAATTTAATCTAATCTAATCTCATCTCATCTCATCTCATCTCATCTCATCTCATCTCATCTCATCTCATCTCATCCAATCCAATCCAATCTAATCTGAGCATGAAGGAGGAAACTCTTCATCTTTTTCAAATCTCATTGATGTTTTTCCATCAGCAAAGACTTGGCACGAGAAATATTTAGATATTTATTAAATTGTTAATTGACATGCAGTAATTTGTTAGTCACTGTGTAACAACATATCCAAACTTGCTGGGTTTTGTTAGAGAATCAGCTGTGTAATGTGACCTGAATCTCAGCCCTGAGATGCCGGAGTCGGTCTTCGTGCGCTCGCGGCCTCCGTACCTGTCTGTGTGGGCGTTTCGGCTCAGGTCCTCTTCAGATAATGAGTGTGTATGAAAGAGGCTTATATAAAGATCTATTTTTACAGAGCTGCAAGGTTACTGCTTTGTCTCACTTCCTGTCTTTCTGTCTCACTGTGAGTGTGTGTGTGTGTGAGTGTGTGTGTGTGTGTGTGTGTGTGTGTGTGTGTGTGTGTGTGTGTGTGTTACACTTTAAAACACACTTTAGGACACACACATACACACACATGTATTATTTGGGCTAAAGTTTGGGAACAATAGTAGAGTGGAATATCAATGTCACATGACATTCCTGTGTGTGTGTGTGTGTCTCGAAGTGTGGGCTAACTGCGTGCTAACCAGCCGAGATTTTTTTTTGTCCAGCACTGAGATACACACGGGAATCAGAGACGCAAACGAACAACATGATGTCCAGACAAAGCACCTCGCTGTGTCCTTCACCATTCAAGTCATTCCTCTCCAGCATTCCGGTGCGTGTAGGTGGAGCAAAGAACTGAGTCTCTGAGGACGAGTGGAGCTCTGTTAATGATCTCCCCCTACACACACACACACACACACACACACACACACACACACACACACACACACACACACAAATACACTGTAGGACTGGCTGGCGGTTTTGTGTTTAGAACAGGAACACTATGAGTATCACTATGAGATCCTCCCAAGCTGTTTCGCTCGATAAGGAGACTCTGTCATAATGAGGGGGGATTATGAGAAAGAAAGAAAGAAAGAAAGAAAGAAAGAAAGAAAGAAAGAAAGAAAGAAAGAAAGAAAGAAAGAAAGAAAGAAAAGTCGAGAGAGATTTAAGGCAGAAAAAGACAGGCATGGAGAGGGAAAGTAAAGGAGAAAGCAAAGAGATGATAGATAGATAGATAGATAGATAGATAGATAGATAGATAGATAGATAGATAGATAGATAGATAGATAGATAGATAGATAGATAGATAGATAGATAGATAGAGCTAATTGTTTGCCTGTTTTTCTTATTTTGTGTCTCTCATTCTGTTTCTCCTGTGCCTCGCTCTCGTTCTATCTCTCCACTTGTTTTTTGGGTCTCTCATTCTGTCTATCATTTCCACCTCAGTCCTTGTCCATGTCTCTGCTCTGTCTCCGTGCTGTGGGAGGTTTGGCGGATGGCCTGCGGCTCCTCGCTGTGATAGCAAGAGCTTCCATTACGCCCACCACGCTGTCTGCTCCACCTGGCCTTCCCATAATCCCCTGCATGTTCACTCGGGGCCAGCTGTGCAGTTTGGGTAAACGACAGAAGACAGGAAGTGGAGACACGACACAATGTAACCCAGGTGCTCCTTTGAAGTGCTCATGCTTTGATTGTACTGGAGATGAGACGAGTCGTTTTTTTTTTTAAAGATCTGACATCTGAGAAAGAGAGAGAGAGAGAGAGAGAGAGAGAGAGAGAGAGAGAGAGAGAGAGAGAGAGAGAGAGAGAGAGAGATTCTTTAATGCTGCTTCCCAGCTACAGCCTCCACTGTCTAATGGAGCTTGTATAATCCTGTGCATCTGGAAACACTGAAGCTTAGAAAGTTCTAGCTTTGTGTCTGAAACTGGAGACTCCTTCCATAAGATTTACCATAAACCTCTCCTTCACTTTATTAAACCAATGAAACATGACTGTTAACATCAAACCTAGTTACTACAGACATGTTAATATATATATATATATATATATATATATATATATATATATATATATATATATATATATATATATATATATATGTTTTAAAATCAATCGAAACCTTCTGGCCAATCAGAATCCAGAACAAAGTAACATGATGTCAGTGACCGCAAGGCCATGTGATGAATACGATGCCAGAAGGATTGAGAGAGTGTCTGACACGCAACAAACATTCCAGCATTAGCACTAGAGTACAGAGCAGCTGGCAAGCAGGACAGACTGGAAGTCAATGGTGTGTGTGTGTGTGTGTGTGTGTGTGTGTGTGTGTGTGTGTGTGTGTGTGTGTGTGTGTGTGTTGAGATGCTGGAACTCGAGCTACCACAAGACCGGAAATTGCTGGGGGTGCAAGCAAATCCTGGGCAGAGGCAGCCTGTCACTGGAGAATGATGGGGATTGAAAACCTTCACACAGGATTAACACACACGAAGTATAGCATGGATGTGCCGGGGCGGGACCCACTTCCTCTTAACCCGAGACACGAATTAACACACTGCAATTACTTGAATACTGCATTTAAAGTCCACATGAAACAACATGCTTTAATTGATGAAACCGAGCTCAACTGATTCACAGCCATTAGTGTTCGAGTTACAGCCAATCGAAACAAACCTGTGGACGATTTCTCATCGCCTCCCTCACACACACTTGTTAAAGTTAACCAGGACTGTATACGAGACGCCTCGAGTTACGCCGTAGAGCCGAGTTCGAAATTTAGCGGCGTCCGTGTACGAGCAGCGTGCGATCGGTAGGCGAACGTGTGATGTTATGAATTCTCCGTTAGAGTATTCTCAAAACCACCAACTCCACACTCTCATCCAAACACATAGATGGTGCATTGGAGGTATTTCAGGAAGTTTTATGGAACGGGTTTTTGAAATACGAGAAAACTGGTTAACATTTCAGCAGAAGAGAAATAGTTCAGTTCCCATTTAATATGCAACGATAAAGTTTCTTCGTCAATTGATGAAAAACACAAAAAAGCAAAACACACCTCATCCGCGTTCTTGGTTCTTCGTTTTCTAGCTGTAATTTTTATTTATTTAGTTACTTAAGGTGACCTCCGTTTCGCTCTAAACAAGTTGCCTGGAATGTGCCTGAAGTCCTAATTACGACTTCCCATGAGGACTCAAACACACAGAAAATACAACCATTTATTTTCAAACAAGCATTGGGTGGAGATTGTGCAGGAAGATGTACGGCTGTAACCCACGGCGATAAACCACATTTACTGCAAACGAGTGACTAAAGAGGAAGACAACCATCCCCATAGGCAAGATTTGTACATTCCACACACGAGACTAATCATTAAGAGATTTTAATTGAACACCAAGAGTCACTATGAAAAAAACAAACAAACAAACAAAAAACATGCTAATGGCCTATAAAGAGAAAAAAGTCTAGCTAAAAAGCTATTTGTGATCAAAAGAGTTATCATATTCAGCTAGCTAGCTGTAAAACTATGGTAGATTCATTCATTCATTCATCTTCTACCGCTTATCCGAACTTCTCGGGTCACGGGGAGCCTGTGCCTATCTCAGGCGTCATCGGGCATCAAGGCAGGATACACCCTGGACGGAGTGCCAACCCATCGCAGGGCACACACACACTCTCACTATGGTAGATAATCATCTCAAAGGTTTCTAGTTAGCACTTTATCTAGCCAACGAGCAAATGAATCTCTGCTTTATATCTACTTTCTTGGTCAAAAACATTTCTTACATGCTAGTGTTATCTTATAGGGGACACGGTGGTTTAGTGGTTAGCACGTTCACCTCACACCTCCAAGGTAGGGGTTTGATTCCCGCCTCCGCCTTGTGTGTGTGGAGTTTGCATGTTCTCACCGAGGGTTTCCTCAGGGTACTCCGGTTTCCTCCCCCGGTCCAAAGACATGCATGGTAGGTTGATTGGCATCTCTGGAAAATTGTCCGTATTGCTGGGGGTGTGTGTGTGAGTGAATGACAGTGTGTGTGTGCCCTTCGATGGGTTGGCACTCCGTCCAGGGTGTATCCTGCCTCGGTGCTCGATGACGCCTGAGATAGGCACAGGCTCCCCGTGACCTGAGAAGTTCGGATAAGCGGTAGAGAATGAATGAATGAATGAATGAATGAATGAATGAATGAATGAATGAATGAATAGTGCTATCTTCTTAGGTAGCAAGGATTCTAGTTGTCTAGCTAATGTTAGCAAGCATTACAACTGTAATGCTTAATAAATATCTCCTGACATCATATCAACTAATATTTTATTCTTCGTTAGCGAACGGGTTTTAACGTATGATTACTACGCCTTATAGCGGATCAGTGTTCAGAATACAACAGCGCTAACGTCTTCTCCGTGGTATTATTTCACTTTGAGTCAAATGACTCTTTCCGTTTTATCCATCAGAAACAATTCCCTTTTCTTTGCCTCCATTTTTATTTTCACTCCCACGCTAAGATTATCTCTGACATCAGGAGACAGCAAAGCCCAGTTAAAGCCAGGTTGCGGTTTGTACTTCCGCTGCCTGCATCCTTTGTGGAGGCGTCCTGAGACGTCGCTGATCTCCAGACAGGAAGTGGTGAAAATCGGATCGGCTTCCGTTACCCAGCAGCCCCTGCAAATCCTGACCTGCTCCCAAGTTCTGTCAGCTCAAATAAAAGTTCATCTCAGTATACATATCTGTGTGTGTGTATTTGTGTTACAGAGAGAGAGAGAGAGAGAGAGAGAGAGAGAGAGAGAGAGAGAGAGAGAGAGAGAGAGAGAGAGAGAGAGAGAGAGAGAGAGAGAGAGAGAGAGAGAGATTCTCAATTTGACTGAAAAACAACAAAAACTTATTCACTTCTTCTTCAATGCAGTTTTAAGAAACTAGCAAGGTACCATGTGTCCTTCTAGCTAGCTAACAAGCTAATGCTACATTTGATTTAAACACACCAGTGGAGCTAGCTAGCACTCCTAACCATTTTCACTCATTAATTTAAGACAGTTTTCTAAGCATGCTAATTATTATTGTTTTCTAGCTAACATTAACTAGCCATCTATTGAGCTAACAAGCTAATCTTTGTGTTTCATACCACCAAGTAGGTGGCTAGTTAGTCTTACGGCTTTTTTTTTTAACATTAGCTTGCTGGTTAAAAGCATTCTTGATAACTAGCATTTCTGTTGATTGATAGTGACAATGTGAAACCTTGAGGTAGATAAACCATAAAACTCTTTTGATCTTAATTAATTTAGCATTTAAAGTAGTTACAAGGCTAGTCAGTGTTAGCAAGGTCCTTTTTTAAGGTCTAGAAAGCTAACTTGTTCCTTAGGGTATAAGCTTGTTAGCTAGAAAGCTAACTTGTTCCTTAGGGTATAAGATTGTTTTGCTAGAAAGCTAACTTGTTCCATAGGGTATAAACTTGTTAGCTAGAAAGCTAACTTGTTCCATGGGGTATAAGCTTGTTAGCTAGAAAGCTAACTTGTTCCATAGGGTATAAGCTTGTTAGCTAGAAAGCTAACTTGTTCCATAGGGATTAAGCTTGTTAGCTAGAAAGCTAACTTGTTCCATGGGGTATAAGCTTGTTAGCTAGAAAGCTAACTTGTTCCATAGGGTATAAGCTTGTTAGCTAGAAAGCCAACTTGTTCCATAGGGATTAAGCTTGTTAGCTAGAAAGCTAACTTGTTCTTTAGGGTATAAGCTTGTTAGCTAAAAAGCTAACTTGTTCCTTAGGGTATAAGCTTGTTAGCTAGAAAGCTAACTTGTTCCTTAGGGTATAAGCTTGTTAGCTAGAAATATTCGTGTTAACTAGCATATCTGTTCTCTGTAATTTAGTAGTGATGCTAAACTTTAAGATATAAAAATCATACAGCTCTTTTTTTTTTAATTCATTATGAGGTTAGCTTTTATGGTAGTTATGAGGCTAGCCAGTGTTAGCTAGGCACTTTTTTTTAAAACTTTTGAACCATTTAGTGTATAACATGAGCTTGATTTTGAGAATCTTTCTTCACAACTAGCATATCTGTTTATTTTTTATATAAGTTATAAAAGTTATTTAAACCATTAAACTGTTTTAGTTCATATTACTGTTAGATTTTATAGTAACTATGAAGCTAGTCAGTGTTTAGACAATTTTTGGTTTCCTGAACGAAATATAGTGTATAGCATCATCTTGTTAACTAGAACCTTTGCTGTTAACTAGCATATCTGTTCATTTCTTTTTTATTAATGTTAAACATCGAGGTGTATAAATCATAAAAGAACAAAATGAGAGGCAGGTCATCAGATTCGAATAGACAAAATAGCAATTTATTAATAACTTATCATCTCTTTACATTCGTAGGGTTGGAAGAACGAGTCCCAAAGTGGAACCTTCCTCCTTCAGAACAGGCCTTTGCTTTGAGGGAACCTGGTTCCCATTTAAATCCAAGTCAGACAACTAAATTGCATTTCACAGAATTTCCCTGAAGAGCGGAAGGCGTACTAACGTCCCCCCTCCGTTGCCGACATCTCGGAGACCTTGAATCTCACAAAAAAAACAAAAAACAACAACAACAACAACAACAAAAAAACAATCACCGCCCACTTCGATCACGATCTTTCACTGTTCTTGATGCAAAACCATTAAAATGTAAAAACTTAATCAAAGCGTCCCGGGTTCTAGATCCGTCATGAGCATGCAGCCGTATTCTGGACCCGAACACATACTGATACGAGCCCGAATAATACTTTCTGAATGTGCCGTTAGTTTAACAGCTCCGACAGCCGGTGACAGAGAAGAAGAGTAATGAGGAATTGCTTAGAGAAGTTAATGCACAATGATACTCCTATGTACAGAAGACCTAAGGTGAGGGAACAAGGTGACTCTCAGAGGGTAGAAGGATGCGTAAGAAAAGGCTGATAAAGGCTTGTTCGTAAAGCAAAGAAAAGAAATATATTACATTATACACATTTTTCATCTCACAAAATCTATTCGGTTTCTTTTTTGGCATTTAACTCATAGATTATATTGATCGATATTCAGTTTAGATGACAAAAGAAGACAAAAAAAATAAAAGATTCGGCACCTGTTTTTTTTTTGTAGTAACAGGTAACCGTGATTATAATAACAATGTCCTGAATATACACAAGTATAAACAATTCAAAAGTGTCTCCACACAAACAAACTGGAGTACACTGTACTGTGCCGTCGTCAACGAGGGTGTTTCGTCATTTTTTAAATCCCCAAAAACAGGCAAGTCTTCACTGAAGACAAGAAGAGCACACCCGAAAAAACAGCAAGGTGCAAGTGCTAGGAAAAACAAAAACAAAAAACAAAAACGAATTCAAACAAGTCTCTCGTTACTTCTTTTACTTGTCCATATAACTGTCCATTTACAGTCTCTTTGGCACGCCAGAAGTTCCTCATTATGACAGTCTTCACATGCTTGAGTACGAAGATAGAAAGCAGGAACTACCTTACAGAGTCTGAGAGAGATACAGAGCTGCGTTTCTCCGTCCCAATAATACAGCAGCTGCCTTTCCGCTTCAGGCCAAA
This sequence comes from Tachysurus fulvidraco, assembly GCF_022655615.1. Classification (NCBI taxonomy): domain Eukaryota; kingdom Metazoa; phylum Chordata; class Actinopteri; order Siluriformes; family Bagridae; genus Tachysurus; species Tachysurus fulvidraco. Next base: position 23,833,457 of record NC_062534.1, read on the forward strand.
GCGCATTGGCGCGTCATTGGCTAACTTGCAACAGTTGGCATCTTGCGCCAGCTGCGTCAAAAACGTCCAGAAAACCCTCTTCTGGTTAAGAGAGGAAAAAGACAGAAAGCCACATTTGGATGGTCAGGCACCTTCTGCAGCTTGCTCCTCGTCTCACGTGGACTCGAGCGGGTCGAGCTGGAAGACATTGTGATTGGTGGGCGTGCTGAAGTAGAGCGGCTGCGAAGGCGCCGAAGCTCGGTTGTCGCATGGGCTCTGCAGCCCGAGCGTGCGCTCAAAGTCCAACAGCTGCCCCATGAAGTTAAAGTTGGGCGAGATGTTCGATTTTTTCATCTTGACAATGTCGTAGGCATCATTCATGGACAGGTTGAGCTTCTGCATCAGATAGGCCACGGTCACCGTGACGGAGCGGCTAATACCAGCGAGACAGTGCACGAGGACGCCACACTTCTGACCTCGAGCCTCGTCTGTTTGAGAAGGAAAAGAAAAAGCAAGGATTTCTGGTTAGGTTTTATTGCAGAGATGATGTTAAATCCTGATTTAAAAAAAAGCACAAAATGTTCTCATAAGTGTGTACATTAGAGAGAGAGAGAGAGAGAGAGAGAGAGAGAGAGAGAGAGAGAGAGAGAGAGAGAGAGAGAGAGAGAGAGAGAGAGGCGTGTCTTAGAATTCATTAGATTCCCGGCTGGAGCACACAGAACAAGCTCTCATTCAGTGCGCTCTCTAGTGCATGACAGAGGACGAAAACAAATCTTCCATTTTTCTGGAATCATGGAAATGGGCTATTATGGCCTATCGAATGATCCTTCCGCTCTCCAGGTTACTCAACAATGCCACCATTTGGGGAGTGTAAATGTAGAAGTCACGGGGGCGCGCTGTCATGGCGAGCAGGATGTCAACATTCCCCCCCTGTAAATGGGCCCCGTTGTATGGGAGAAAAACGCCGCCCCTGTCCTACATTACTTTCAATGCTGCTTCCTTCCTGTTGAGCTCAAATTACCTCGCCTCATCTCCTGTACTATCATAAGCCTTTGTAGCACACACACACACACACACACACACACACACACACACACACACGCGCACACACACACACACACACACACACACAGCTAAACTCCTCGACAAACACAAAAGGACACACCAAGCCAAACAGCTACAGTTGGGAATTCTGCGGTTGGCTTTTAAACAAAGAACCACAATCTGTTCATATGGTTTATAAGAAGACACTAAAGTTTTATATTCATGCAAATGCACCATTTATTTTTATGTACCTATGACCACCATTTAACTAAACTCGATCCGAGGTCTAACTCTATCTTATTGTTCGGAACTGCAAGAGCATGAACAGGGAGCATTTAACACTTTTTAAAATGCAATGGTTCAAAATGGCTGCTGGTGAACTTTTCAGCTTTATATTGCAAGCAATTAAAAAAAAAGAAAAAAAAAAAAAAAGAGTCCCATACAGTGTCAATTGTGTGTGTAACCATCAAGTTTCAACCATGAAGCTTCACTTAACTCAACTATCAAATCTTATTTTGCTGCGTCATTATTCTTACTATCATGCTGCTCTAACACTTTAATTGCCCCATAAGGGATAAATAACAGGCTTATCTTTGTCTTAGCTTACATTATATTACATTTGTCAGATGACTCACTATTGAGGTGAGTGAATAATGATGATTCCTTAAAGTATAAATTGAGGTCTCCATTAAGCTGAATCTAATCAGGGTCCCTGTAAAACCCTGGGTTATGTGATGTGTTTGTGTGTATGTGTGTGTGTGCGTGTGTGTGTGTGTGTGTGTGTGTGTGTGTGTGTGTGTGTGTGTGTTGCTCACCGATGAAGCCGATGGCCTCTGGGAAGAACTGCGAGAGGTTCTGGCTCCAGTGGTCCGATATAGGAATCTGTTTGTACTTGAATTCTCCTGCGTTTTCGAAAAGGTTGGGCAGGTTCGGGGTCACGTTCAGGATGTACTTGATGCCGAACTCCTCCAGCACGTCCAGGTTGGTGGAGTCCTTTGCACAGCCTAGGTACAGATGTGGCAGGATCTCGACTGGGAATGACGGCTGCGGGTTTGACGCCGGGCTGCCGTCTGAGTCGGTGGCGCTGCCGGGTTCACGGTCCGCGTCCGACTCGATGTCCGATGAATCAGAGCTGATGCGCAGGCCACCGAGCCCCAGAACATGTGATGTGGGAGAGCCGCTTCCACAGCACGAACCGTCCAGGTTGGTCTCGCAGAGCGCAGGACACTCGGACTGAAACTTGCTGAAACCGCCTGTGAGGTTAAAATATAAGGGGTTAGTGTACAGAAAAATACACCCATGCTTGGCTGTTTAATAAACAACAACAACAATAAAAACAACAACAAATGGTGAACTTTAAAAAAATTGCACATTTTTATTATTTTTTTGTTTGTTTATTTATTTATAAAGCGCATCCACGTCGTTGCTCTGTGCATTTTTGCATTATAAATTCCCTATTAAATAATGGAAAGAAATGCTTTTAACCATAAGTGGACTGTTACAAAAAGCATGCAATGGCGCCCTGTACACGTGGGTCAACGCACGTTAGCGCTACAAGTAAAGTTACAGTCCAAAGTTACTTGTGTATTACAAGTACAAGTTCTTTTTGGTTGTTTAAAAACACACATTAGCAGCTGTATGTAGGCTGATGCATCCTTTTCTCAGCATGAAGCTGACGATATATATATATATATATATATATATATATATATATATATATATATATATATATATATATATATATATATATATATATAATACACATATTTAATACGTTTTGTGCCTGTGTGCAAGACAAGACACCAAAACATTCTCGTTCCCATGAGGCTGCTTTAGATCCACCAGGACGCGTTATGAATGAGTATACATAAGATTCTAACACACTTTACTCCTGTACGGTTTGGGACGCGCGCATTCGGGGTCTAACACATTACCTTCAAGGTAAAAGGCTTTGTATCCCTCGTCCTTCATCCTCCGTAGCAGTAAACCGAGCACCGAGCCGCCGTCCACGTTCTCGTTCCACTCGCGACTGCACTCGTCGTACAGCACGATAGTGTCGGTCCTGCAGCGCCGCGCGAACCTCTCGCGATCCTGTCCGTCGGACAGCAGCGACTTGACGGGCAGGTTGCCCTTCTTGAGTCGCCGCAGCATGAGACTCGGGATGGCCACGTTGATGGCCGCCTCGACGTGCGACGAGTCGTAGAGCTCTCGCGCGCGGCAGTCCATCACGAGCAGGCGCTCGCGGCGCGTCTCCAACTGCTCCCTGAGCCACGCCACGCTCTTGCTGATCGCCATTACCGTGTCGAGCTGCGCGGGCCGGAACTTATCGAGCATCGGGGTTTCCGTTAACGGGGGCCGGAGTGCGATATGTCGTGGGTCCAGAGGCCGCGGCTTGTCACCAGGCCACGCCGGAGCATACGCGTAAAAAAATAATAATAGTAATTATATATATTTATTTTTTAAAAAAATAATAGATCTTCGGTTCTGATCAAGAAATGCACAAAAAAAAAGGAAATTGTTGTTAAAGCGTGAAGTCGAGACTCGCTCCGTATCCGTCCATTCATGCGTCTGCGTGCGCGTTTCTCAATGACTCACGCGCGCCTGTGAGTAAACTGCAGCCCCACTGACGCTCTTCTTCCGCTTATATAACAATCTGTGTTTTTTTTTATAGAAAAGCAAGAAAAAGCTGAACCAAGACTGAACATCCAGCTCGGTGCAGTGACGCTGCGCGCTCAGTGTAAAGTCTCCGGACTTCAGCTGGGTTTGGTTCCAGTAACGCAAAGCTTTAACTTCTCTCTCTGTGCTTCTCTCCTTCTCTCTGTCTCTCTCTCTCTCCCTGGCTGTGTGTTAGTGAATGAAGGAGAAGGCGCGGCGTTTCAATGCCTACATTATTGCGCGCCGACCAATAGGAAAGCTCAGAGCGGCCGTCGCCTTAGCAACGGGGCCGGATGGAAACCGGGGCCTGCGCCGATGAATTGTTAATAAGTTTGTCATTCACAAAAACGGAAAGGAATTTCCGCTCCGGATCAACTGACCGCAAACAAACAGCGCAGGAAGGAGGCGCCAGTGTTTAGAGGGGAAGAGAATTAAAGCGCTCAGGACTTCATTGAAGCTCGGGTTACGCGCAGAAAGCCACAATCACACCTCACAGCTCTCAGACCTGTCTTTAACCATGCAAAGCAAAAACAACAAGAAGATTCCTGCACATCTCCTGACTCACACGTGGAGGAACAGATTAGTGCACGACTGGCCACTTGTGCCCAAACAAAACAAAATAGATTTGTAGAAAACAAACAAACAAACAAACAAAACAACCCAGAACTGCTGATTCATTAACATCAGACTAAAGTGCAACGAAGCAGAAAGAAATAAAACAAATGAATTCATAAAACACGGTTAAGAAAATACATCATTGTTAAAGTGTACTGTGGGTCACACAAACAAACAAACAAACAAACAAACAAACAAACAAACACTGATTATGAACACTTAACTGTCCACACTGACAATTGTTGACAATTCTTATAAATGGCAACCAAACACATTAAGTATGCTACACTATAGTAAAGCAATGCAAAACCTTAACATGCATTTGTGTTTATTTTATTTGTGCATTAAATAAAACGGAAAACTATTTAACATGTTGGTTGTGTATGTTTAAGTGAGTTATTTAGAAAACACAAAAGTCCAGCTAACTATTAAACACCATTAAAAAACACGATCAATTCAAGAATCAAATTCTTTCCAAATAATAATTTTTTTCTTTTTTTCCGGTTTTGATGTCGTGTCTTTGTCTAAAATTCCCTGAGCCACATGATGACCTCAGATCTTTCCTCAAGGCAACACAGGAGGATGCGGCGAGCCGAGGTGTGAAGTGATGGAACAATAAACACGTTAGTGAAGCCGTCAGCTCACTTTAACACTTCCCGAGTGGATCGGCTCGGACTCGGCTCTTTTTATAAACCGTTTGTGGTTCAGAAGCAGAAGCAAATGAAGAGAAAAAAAAATATATGGTATGTAATGTTTAATGAAAGATAATTAGATATAATGTGAATGTAATCTAATACGCTGTGTCGTAAGACTGACATAAACACGTCATAACCAGGTCATAACTAGGTCATAACCAGGTTACAGCAAACCTCATACCGTGTAATGTCATGTTACTATTCCTGGAAATGTCACATGCTAATTATTGGCGTTTTGAGAATTTTCTGGTTGTCTGGAATTTAATTGATTCCTTGATTACACGATAAAGTGCAGCTCGTTGGTGTTGTCCCATAATATCTCCAGTTCACATCAACACAAATCATCAAACATTTCAGAAGGTGTCAGATGGTGTTATCCTACGCTACGTTTACACTAACAAGCACCAACGTGAGCGATCCCCGTCACGTGCGGTCCAAAGTTTCTTCAGTTCCCCGACGTCTCTCATCCTCGTATTAAATGCGCATGACAGGAAGTAGCAGGGATCGTTGGCATGACAACTGATGTTAACGGTCATGCTGATGAGTGCGTTATTCGGTTTGGGTTTAACTAGCTTTAGAAACTGTATAAAGCTATTACCATATCATCGAAACAAAACATAACAAACAAACAAACAAACAATCGAACAGCCGTACAATGTGGACAGGCCACGCCCATAAGACACCAAGTACAAGCGTCACAAGAGACTCATCACCATAGCACCATAGTTTAATGAAGAACATTTACCAACCAATCTCAACTATAGTTCTAACCCGTTCTCATCCTCTCTGTCTCTGTCTCTGTCTCTCTGTCTCTGTCTCTGTCTCTCTGTCTCTCTAAGTCTACGGTGCTCTGGTGTTTGTAAAACTAAAAAAAAAACCAAAAGGTTGTGTCATGTTGATGAAAAATTTAAGAGTAGAAACCGGAGTCTGGCGTTGCCGTTCTCAGACACGGCGTCTCCGACAGGTCAACTGCCCTTAATAGTCCATTTAGGTCCGCCATTCACATGCGGAGTGACCAGGTGAGCACAAAGAAGTGTGCACTTTCAGGGTATTTAGCATACGACGCACTGTGGGGAACTTCGTCTAACACTCGGCTTCCTTTACTAACACTTGCTCTGAGTTTCGACCGGACCTCGGTGTAGGTCCAAGTCTTTCTGCTGTTCAAAAAACATGTCGTCTGACCCCGGGAGAGCTCGGACATCAAAGTTTGGGATTATTTTTAATCCAGGACAACGGTTCGGTGTGTGGATGTTACTTTTAGATGAAGAGATATTATTATAAGCAGCTTGTCATGTAGCAGAGAACCTGATAGTGACGGCATTTACAAAAGCACTGACACTGGAGGCTCCTTTCATTTCACCTTACTACAGTACACATTACACACGTTTGGTTTTTAAGCCGCGCCCATCAACCGTGCTGTTACTATAGCGACGATAACGTATAGGAACGAGTGTGTGATCGCATCTGAAGGCTGAGTGAGTTAAGAGTAACGAGGTTAACGGGTTAGTTTACGCAAATCAGACACACAGAGCAGATGTGGTAGACAGAGGAGGGATCCGTGTCATTTCTCAGCTCAGGGTTACTCAACGCTTATCCTACTATGCTGGTGTATTATCTCTGGCTATCAGTGTATCAGTTTCCCCCGCTGTCCTGCTTCTATTGTCGTCTTCCTGTCCTGGCGTCTGTTGTGTGACTCCACCTCCGCCTCTAGTCACGCAAAGCCACGCTGCAGTTAAAGCTCAGCTAACAGACAGGGACAGTGTGTGCCGTCGAGCAAACCGGTAGAGATCTGATAACATACTCATGTCTTCCTGTTGTTCTCGACCACACTGCCGGCACACAGTGACGAGTAAACACACTGTGGGGATCTGCAGCGTTTGTCTTTCACACAGTCAAATGAGCCGGAACTGTGGATTCTAAATCGTACGTGGCGTATAATGGCGAGAATCAAACCAAAATAGTTTCCCTACATCCAAATGCATTCAAATGAGTGTTATGTGGGAAACTCTGTGTGTGTGTGTGTGTGTGTGTGTGTGTGTGTGTGTGTGTGTGTGTGGTGGGGTTTAGGGGCTTGCCTCTGTACCTTGCTGAGAACCAAAACTTGTGGATGGTCATCGTGAGGAAGGCTCGGTGTCGAGTGTGTGTGTGTGTGTGTGAGAAAGTGAGAGAGAGAGATTTTTTTTGGGGGGGGGGATAAAGGAGTCATGGGGCATTACTTACAAACTTCCTCAGTAGGAACTGCCTGCTGTGCACCCTCACCTCCCCCTCTAAAGACACACACACACCCTACTTCCCTGCGGGTTCCTGGGTGGAGTTGCTATTTTGCAAGTGCCTCCTCACTCACCAGCCCCCCTGAGATCCAGAGACAATGATGGCTCCGCTTTTCTTTCTTTCTTTCTTTTTTCACGCTTTTATCACCCGCCTCCATCTCTGCACCGTGTCATCTGCCCTGTTGTTCTCTTCTCTGCACTACAGGGGCAGGTGGCCCTCCAAGCCAATGGGGTGAAAGGTCACCCTGGGTGTGCTGGCTTTCACCAGGCCTCCCTCTCTTCCTGCCTGAGGGACAGGGGAAGTTCCTGTTCACTCTGTATTTACTTCCTGTCCCACTGCTGCTGTACTATTGTGTGGCGTTTGCTCCTCGCTGTCCTTTGTGTTGGATGGAGCTAGAAATAATTCGGGGCCGTGGAGACGCGAGAGGTGAAGGTGCTCTGGCGAGGCGAGGACTGTGAGCTGTACGAGCTTGTAAAAGCAAAATGAAAATTTAGGCTTTTTTTTTTTTTAAACAAGGAAATTGGAAATCTCTTGCCTAATTTTTAAATGAATCCATCAAATCTTTTCTGTGTAAAGAAAGGGAGGACCAAGGTATTATGGTGTTGATCTGATGGAGCTTTCAGGGCTGGGACAGGGACAGGGACAGACTCGGGACAGTGGGCTGGTGAATTTAAACCAAAACAGGATGTGGAGCCTTCGGGGCCTCCCTGGAGACGAGCGGGAGGAGGAACCTCGCTGTGAAACGACGGTCACAAACAGGATACGCTGAGAATGTTTACGAAGGAAACCGCCGAATCGGTGGATGAGAGGAATGACGCTTTTAAATGGACGCTTCAGGCAAAAGTAGCAAAAGAAATCTGAGGTGAAATAACCTCAGAGTTTGGGGGCGAGGCAAGATGGACTGCCTGCTCCTGATTGGTCAAGAAATAAAAATAAACAGCAGATAAATCTAACTGAAATGAAATATCACCAATCTGATACCAGAACGGATCAGATCAGGCGGCCGTGGCCTAATGGTTGG
>NC_062534.1:23846736-23881736 GCF_022655615.1 Tachysurus fulvidraco
GTGACAGAAACACCGAGCTCCCGCCAAAACAACGCATATACATTAAAAATAAAGAAATCGACAAACACAAGTTGAACATTTACGGCATTTAGCAGACACCCTTATCCAGAGTGACTTACAACTGAGGGTTAAGGGCCTTGCTCAGGGGCCCAGCAGTGGCAGCTTGGTGGACCTGGGGTTCGAACCCATGACCTTCTGATCAGTAGCCCAACACCTTAAACCACTGAGCTACCACATCCCTTTTAATGACTGTTACTATGATCAGCGTTGCCAGATTTGTAAATCTGAAATCCTCCTTTATAAAAAAAAGGCCGATAACGTGGAATGAAACACTTTATTTATTTAAACAGGTCTTACACCTAAATGTATAGCACTGATACAAATATTACCATAAATAATGAATATTAATGAGAATGCGTATGTTTACATCACAAAGTATTTATTTATTTATTTATTTATAGACATCGGTGCACTTCTTTATTCACCGTTTAACCGTCATGTATAGATATAGAACGGATCGAACGGATCCCATGCAGAAGAAAAAGTTTGTGAACGAAACACGTTAGTGCGAGACAAGGTTTATAGCCTCAGACTTCGAAGGAACTCCGTATTCAGATTAGATCAGCTAAAGTGAGATAAGAGTCGACACCGGAGATCTATCTGAGGTCTACAACGATCTATGATAGTTCCATGGAAGTTACTTTTCCCTGTTTGTAAAGTTTCTATAGACATTTTTAATGTGAGGAAACGATAAAATAACGATGATGCGTTTGTTTTGCGGAAGGGAGGATCGAGCTGCGTGAGCGGAGAACTGGAGGAACCATCTGCGTCTGGATCTCAGCAGCATTTCTACATTTTTTGTTTTTTTTTGCTACTCCCCATCAGCACCTCGGCTTATTTCCGTCCGTCGACTATTCTTGAGAATTCGCCTGTGAAACGCTGGCAAACATTTGGACGTACACAGACTTCCAGAGAGTCAAAAGTTCTCCAACGTGCTGTGAGAAGCAGCTGTCACTGTTTGTTGGGCAAATATGATCGTCGTCGTCATCATTATTCCATGCAGTTAAGTGAACACAGCTGGTACAATCAAATCATCCATATAAAAATAAAAAAGAGAGAGAGAGAGAGAGAGAGAGAGAGAGAGAGAAATAGACGGAGTTGTAAAACGGAAATGTGCCAGAAATGACAGGAAAATGACATGACATACGGCGACCCATACTCAGAATTTTTTCTCTGCATTTAACCCATCTAAAGTGCACACACACAGCAGTGAACACACACACACACACACGCACACACACCGTGAACACACACCCGGAGCAGTGGGCAGCCATTTATGCTGCTGCGCCTGGGGAGCAGTTGGGGGCGTTCAGTGCCTTGCTCAAGGGCACCTCAGTCGTGGCCGGCCCGAGACTCGAACCCACAACCTTTGGGTTACGAATCAGACTCTCTAACCATTAGGCCACGACTGCCCCCAGCTTGACTCTGAATTTTACTAATACAAACGCAGTACAAGACTACGTGAAGACAAAGGTGTTTTGTTGCATTTGATTTAGCAGCGAAGTCAAATTACAACAATTTAAAAAAAAATCCTTGGTCGTCTATCGATGGCAACAAGCTAAGGGTACCGTGGCATGAACATGTCCGTATGTTGGCCGATGTAAAGCGAATACGTTTGTAATAGGAAATGTAAGAAGGATGGAATATAGAGCAGGTACAGTACAGATGAACTGGATATGGACCAATCAAAAGACAGGGGTGGAGCCAAAGCACAGATCGACGCAAAGCAAAGCAAAGAGTTTTTGATAGAATTTGATGAAGAATTTTATCTTCATCTCCTTTTGACCTCTGTCTCCTCTCTTTTCTCTGTTCTCCCTCTGTTCTCCTGACAGATGGGAGCGGGACAGAGCTAGCAAAGAGGCTAATCTAAAAGAACAAGAGCATTAGGGAGGGAGCGCAATAGCTTACTCACCTCCAGTGGGCTGATTAAAGGGACAGGGAATTTTGTTAGGAAGCACCTGGTAGGGATTAGAGAGAAGGACACGAACACCCCCCCACACACACACACACACACACACACACAACCACTGATCTTAGTTCTCTAGGCCACTGCTTTGTTAGCGCTTCTCAGGATTAGCTTCTCCCACAATACACCTGTGTGCGTGGGCCACTGACCGCTCTCTTCTTACACAGGATGTGACATAAGTACCTGTTATCCTTCTCTGTGTCAGTATCAGGCTAAAAACCCGAGCTAACTGATCCAAAGACACGGTTGCGTAACACAGGAAGCAGAGGAACGAGTGCAAATAGTCAACGATATCAGGAACTTCTTTGTAAACCCCAGGACTCGTTTACAGCTGTAGCTAAACGAGACAATCTGTAAAATGTAATAAAATGTGTCAACAGGGAAAACATCATCTTTAAGCGTAGCGTACGATGAGCTGCCTTTAGCTACTATAAACATGTGATTTGGATGAACTGCTAGTGCAGGTGCAGAAGCCGAGCTGGTTCACGTCTAGAAAGCTGGACTTAATGAACGAGTTCTTTCATAAGTTTTGTGGTTCTCGGATCAGTCCGCATCTGGACCTCCGTAAGACAAACCGCGTATAAAGGAGTCCTGTGTGATGGTGTCCATATGACCAGCTTTGGTTTGGATTTCACACAGGATCTGTGTGGCCCTCAGCAGCCCCTTAAAACCACAAACACAGAAGGGGGAGGAACTACGTGTTAGAACGTGTTCCTGTCACCTTTAGCTGGGATTCTCCACCTTTGGCACTTTCAGGACACTTATGCCTCTTTTCCACCAAAAAGAACCGGGTGCTGGTTCAGAGCTAGCGCTGGTGCTGGTTCAAAGTCGGTTCCACTGGCGAACCTTCTAAGAACCGGTTTGCCTTTCCACCGGCTAGAGAGCCGTCACAGCGCCGAGTGTGACGCCACCGTATACGTGTCACGTGTACCAGCGACGTTAGCACAGCGGCGGCAAACACAAACACAACAACAATGGCGGATGTTGCTTTACTGTTACTGCTCATGGCTTTGCGAACCTACATCGGCATCCAAACGCGGGCGAATAAAACGTGTACGTGCGGCTCCGTGTAATCTGTATAAACGGAGGTTGTAATCGATAAAGTACATAACGTTATTTTATCGTTAACACAGAAAAAAAGTTAGCCTTAGCATGTAGCTACCTACTATCATGTGTGCTGATAATGTATCATATCGTAGTAAAGTAAAAGTGTATTAAACATTAGTATACTTAAGGTACATTATCAAATGCTCTAACAGTAGCCCCGCCTACAGCTCCTGACGCAAGCGGTTCTTAAGTCTAGACCAGCGACGTTTTGGTGCTACTTAAGAACCACTTTCCCTGGTTCGGAGCCGGTGCTTTGGCGGTCGAAACAGAAAGAACTGGTTCTAAATTATGGCTCCGAACCTGCACTCGAACTGCCTCGGTGGAAAAGGGGCGATAGAGATTCAAAACAAGAAAAGAAGTGCTTAAGGTGAAGAAGGCGTCTTCTGGGTCCTGAGACCTCTGATGAAGGAAATATGTAGAGACCTGGCCGTAAGGAAAACAGAAGACATTTAATTCAAGCTAGCGCTCGTTCTCCTGTCTTGTATCACAAGGTTTCTCTAAAGTGCAGCTGACAGCAGCATGCGAGCGTTGGCTGGCACTTTATCACCACCACGGCCTATATTTGTTTCTGCGGGAGGAAAGAGACGGATGTTCCAAGCGAGCACCGACACCCACCAGCCAGATGGCACTTTTCGTGTCTCTCCAGCTGCCGTCTGCCCCTTCAAGGAAACCTCTAAAGATTCCTGAGGCCCTTTTACAGAAACGAACAAGTGCAGACTCGTACTTACAGATGCAAATCTGGGAAAGCATGGAATGCTAAAGAGACGGCAAAGACGCAAGAAACAGCTTTGGACAAAACGGTGACGACAAAATGCATCCAGAAGCATTGCTCATGCCTGGATGTGCTGCTAAAACAAGTGAAAGTGAAGTGACATACGTCTGAGTTCGGGGGTTTGGTGCCTTGCTCAAGGGCACCTCAGTCGTGGCCGGCCCGAGACTCAAACCCACAACCTTAGGGTTAGTAGTCAAACTCTCTAACGTTTAGGCCACGACTTCCCAACTGTGCTATTGGCTAAAGATGGAAAATGTCGCTCAAGTTAAAATAAGATAGAATCGTGGACATTTCTTTTCACTGGGCAGCTACGTGGCAGCGCTAATGGTCGTGATGAATTCTGAGTTCGCCGGCAGTTTTCACGCAAGCCATCTAAGCAGGGTCACGACTGAGCTACTTCCACTCAGGCCAGACAGTTCAGCAGGTTTAGGGAAACAGGTTGCAGAGAGACAGGAAGGATTCGTGCTGACTCTTCTTTCCCGATAAATGCCAAATCCCACATGCAAAAGGTGCGGAGTAGATAGGAGCTAATCACCAGTCTGTTCCCACGCCCAATGGAAATGAGCGAGACAGAAAGAAAGGAAAGGTTTCAGTGAATACCGGAAAGTCATGTGACCTGGGGATAAAAAAAAGTGACTCATGGAGGAATAACAGACTTTTTTTATAGGTTTTATACAGTAGTCAGGTTTAAGATTTACCTTTTGTTTAGAGAGAAAAGACAGACGATGGTCCGACGATATGAGAGGAACACCAAACACACACACACACACACACAAACACACACACACACCACTTGATTATGGATTACTTTTCAATAACCTCATGATCCCCAAGTGTTTACTCATCTTACAGTACTCACTCAAACACTAAAAATTCTCACCACATGTTCGCAACGGATGTTCACACCCTGATTCTCAGCCCACACACACACACACACACACACAATTCTTTGTTACCGTCACTAAACATCTTTTGTAGCATCTCTCCTTTCAGGAAGCAAAACAGGTTCTTAGCAGAATACAATCAAAGGAAACTGAAGGATACTCTGGGTCAGAGAATTTGCTCGACTTCAAAGTGAAAGACTACGGAACAGGAGATAAGAGAGGCAGCTGATTGAAAAGTAGTGTTTTACACACACACACACACACACACACACACACACACACACACACACACACACACACACACACACACACACCTGGGTGTTGGATGTAAACCTCGTCCATTCTACAAACGTAGCTTTTTCTCCGCACTCTAAATTTAACCTTGTGGAACGCGACCTGCTCCCCTTAACACAAGGGCTTTGAACCACTTCTTTTCCACTAGGGTCTATTTTTGTATCACTCTTTCTTCCAAAACCTGGGGAACACCTGAGCGTGTCTGCAGGTGTTGGAAATAACACACAAAAAAAACAAAACAAAAAAAAAACGCAGTCGTCTTTCCTCAGATCGACGACGTTTTCACCCTTCAGTTTTTCCGCAAGACCTTTAGGTAAGGAGTCTCCGGTGTAAGAAGGTTTTGTACGTAAAATGCATCGAGGCGTGAAGACTAAACATTTAAAATCCCTTTCCGAAGATAAAGACCTTCAACGTCTCGAACAAATCATCCACCGATGACAAATAAAACGAAGATGAAAATGAGTGGTTGAATTGTAAAAAAAAAAAAAAAAGTAGGTCATTAGAAAGCATATCATTTATTCAAAGCAGATTTTCCACAAAAAAAAGACAAAACAGAAACTCAGCAAACATTCAGAAATATTTAATTTACATTTTTTTTATAATTTATTTAGAATTTAATAATAAAAGAGAACTGCAGCATTGACGCATTCATCATCTGCTGCTGTTACCGTGAACCTGGTGCTCACAGAGCAAGGAGGTCATGGGGCACACCTGCTGTGTGTGTGTGTGTGTGTGTGTGTGTGTGTGTGTGTGTGTGTGTGTGTGTGAAGGAAGCCTTTGAGAAGCTGGTAGGGGGTTAATTAGAAAAACAAGAGTCACATGTTGAGTGTTTGTTCTTATGCTAAGCCTGCAGAGCAAAAGTGCAAAAGCTCTTTCATGGAAAAAAGGTTAAAACGAGCAGATCGCAAATAAGCCGTTCAAACGTTCTAGTGACGTCTGTGAACGAGATCCACGGCATGATACGGCTCACTATCTGGAACTACGGTCGAGAAAACAAACAAACAAACGACCGCTTTTTGCGCTTTTGATTTGAGGTCTGAGGGCGAGAGTGTGAGAGCAAGAAGAAGTGCAAGAAAAAGGAAGGATGTGGTCTACAAAACCAACACGAGGTGCAGAACCTTTTGTGCTCCTGCTCTCTCCACTTCCTCTTGACCTCAACACCAGAGGAAAGCCACGTGACTGCGAGAGAGAGTAAACACGGACGACAGGGTAAAAACAGCCCACGGAGTCTCCAAACAAGTTATTTTTTTTAAAGAAATTCAGATCTGACCTGGTTATAGATGACGGATTAGTAATAAAACTCACAATTTCTACTTTTCTATGTAGTTTCAAAGAATGAGATACATCCATTTTGTTTTATTTACTCATCTATTTTTTATTCTTCTACCTACCCACCTTCCGACTCTTCTTCTTCTATGATAAAACATCTCCTACCAGAGGAGAGTGAAGGCTGATACGTGCTTCCTCTGAAACCTGTGAAAGCCGCATCACCAAACGCATCATCTTCAAACTGCTGGTGAAACCTCCTCAGAGGATTGGCTAGTGTCACGGAGATTGACATGGGAGAGAGAGTAGGTCCGTCCCACCCAGAGAGCACAGGTCATTTTCCTCACTTAAGACTCCCGGCATCACGAAGATGCTCAGGGTGGTAGGATATACGCCTGAGATACATCTATCCTGAATTCAGTACAAAGAAACCCGTTTTCGTTTCAGTTCAGTGTGTTTTTTGTAAGACGGGCTGTTGAGGAACGACTACAGCTGCTATATGATGAAAAGATTTAAAGACAAGGTCTCCGATTTTTGAGAAATGCTTCAGAAAACCGAGTCGGGCCGAATAATAAACAATAATCAAAACAAACGTGTAGCCAATGAGCAGAAAGGGGCGGGGCTTGTCAATATGGGCGGAGAGAGTGTTCGGCGCGCATGTGTGACATCAGCAGAAAGCGGTTTTAACACTGACACGGAGGATAAAAACAAAGAAAGAAAGAGAAGAAAGACTTACGATAAGAACAAGAAGTAGGACGTGTTAATATAAGATCAGCTTTCCAGCGCTGGAGAGAACTGAAGGAGCAGGAAGTTGGCCACATATTCACAGGTTGGAGTTTCCCGAGTCAATAACTCCTGAGCTAAACGCTGTTACTACACAAATAACACCTCTTTTCTATCGTAGTAATGTAGAGAGGCAGCTACAACCGTGTTTTGTGTAGTAACAGCGTTTAGCTCAGGAGTTATCGACTCGGGAAACTCCGACCTGTGAATATGTGGCCGACTTTACTTAAGACGCCGAGGCGCTTTTTTCCTTCTCGATAGGTGAGTAACGTTGGTTTTGCTTTGTTACACAGAACTAATATATGCCTTTGTCCTTTACATCATTATGCTTGTGTGGCATTTTTGCTTGTTTGTTTATCTACAATCGTATTCTTCTTCCCTTCAGCTATGATAAAGACACGTTTCTTTCTGTTAGTCGCCTGGGTTACGTATGTATGTGTGGGCGGAGCTATCGATACAGGGGTGGGACCCGTTTGGGTTAGGGGCGTGTTTGTTTTGGTGATTTTATATGTAGACATTGGCTTTCAAAAATCGGAGACCCTGCCTTTAAGTTCTTTTAAGTTTGTCTGACCCTGGTGTAGATATGCGGTCTACCTTTGATTTATGTAGCCCAGACCTTTTATAAAGCACACAGCTTCCCATCGTTCGGGACACGTTTATTTCTATCGAACATAAATGTACACAGAAGTTACATAAAAACAGAAGGACAAAGTGATACAAAAAAAGGAGAAAGAGATACAAAAAGATGTCAGTCTCTCTCCTGACGTGTCGTCGGACCGGCTGTCGTGAAGAATGATGCCCCTCGCTGCTGTCAAAACAAGGCTGGGATGTTTTCCTAGCTGCAGCTGTCTCATCCACAGGGACTTAATGAATTTCTGGGAGAGCCTGCTACAGGATCTGTTAAACACCCCTTTAACCTCCCCCACGCTCTCCATTCTAACCCCTCACTGACCTCCAAATTCCATCCCGTGCTTCCTTCGATTCCTTCCGTTCCTTTTTATTTCTGTTTTTCTTGCCTTCTAAAGTGAAGACGGTTCCCAAATGTGAAGCAGGAGGAGGGAGTCTCTTAAACTTCAGAACAGCTCTGATGACCCCTGAAAGCTGATGATGGGCCACGTGTCAAACTGCTGGACCCTCAGCGCCTCTCGTCTCTTTGTGTGGCTGCTGCTGCATCTGCTCCAGAATAACAGCCTGGTTGTCTAGACACTCTCTCAGCTTGTCCTCTGTCAGCGTGAGACGCTCTTCCAGTACAGCCACGGTCTGAAGCACAAGCGGTTCATGCTAATTAGTGTCATACATCAGTGACATCAATTCAAACCTCAGTAATTTAATACAGCTGGAAAATAATGGGCCTGTACTCTGGCATTCTGGTTTAAAAGTCCCTTTAAACTCTCTAAAATAAGGCTTTTGGTGTGACAGTTCTAGAATCTGATCATTTCTATGTAAATATATATCCCTGCCCCTGCCTATCCCTGAATCTAGACCTGTTCTTACCCTGGTACGTTTACCGAATTGAATCCAGCACTACAGTAGGGGTATGCACGGTTGATCAATAGTGATAGATGGTCTGTTTTCCATTGCGCAATCCAGAACTATATTCAGGTATCCATCGATATAATGGTACCAAGAAGGTATTAATATGGCAATAGGAAATGGACTTCTGTGGAAGATCGGGGTGAGGGCATCATGTCTAACACGACACGACTGGACACGAGAAGTGGCAGCGATGGAGGAGCTCTGTGACTGTGATTGGCTTCATGTGACGCATGAAACTCAGTAGACATTTTCAAAGAGAAAGTCACTGTAGTCCTGCTACATAGGGGCTTTTTACACCTGCGATGTATGTTCTAAAACATGAAGTTAGGCTCATACATCTTTTTACACCGGGTCACTTTGTGCGTTTTCTGTGATCCGATAGCTATCCGACGGTAAAAAGACCAGGTCTAAATGCCCTCCGAAACGGTTTCGAGACGGATATAAATCCGATGGTACAAACCCCTTCAGGAGGAGGTCTGGGACACGTTTCAGTTTAAACTGGACAGGTGTAAATGAATGTGGTTGTTCGAGCCACATACGTCAGCGCTATACTCCTCCCAAACGGAAGTACGTCACTCGCAGGTGACTCGCGAGTCGCGCCAGAAACAGATAACACGGACGACACGCAGGCACTTATTGCTCTTTGGAGCGATGAGAGCGTCCAACAAAAGCTTTGTAAAACATATAGAAACAAATGCATATTTAAGTTTATACACCAAAGCATATTCCATTTCAATTACCCCGGAAATGAGGTAAAATATATTAGCATTTTGGGCGGGAGTAGAAAGATCAGACCGATATCCGATTCGCCGAGACGCGTTTATCTGGGCTAATGTAAATGCAACTATTTTAACAAATCAGATAGCTAACGGATCAGAGAACACACACGAAGTGACCGGGTGTAAAAAGGCCCATATTCACTGTTGCTCATCTTCATGAAAAGTGCTTTGAACTCACCTGAGTCAGAATGTCGAGCTGCTGAACAATGTGTTCTAATGTGCTTCTCAAAGCCGGCGAAGTCACAGAGCGTTCCTCCTGCAAGTCTGCGAGCCGCGGTTCAAGATCGTCCTCTTCCGCAGCTTCTTCCCGGCGATGTGTGTCAGTAAATATGGCAAGATTGCGGCCTGTGCTGGTGCTGGGATGTTCAGTGGGGTCTGTGGTCCGACTGGTGTGTCTACCCGCACCCTAAACAGCAGCAAGACGAGAAAACACAAGAAACGTAAGAACACTGAGAGAAGCTGGAAAAAAATGGCTCATTATCAGATCATTTTAATTGATAAGCATGAATTGACTGCCCCATTTTCTCTCTGTATATTCCTACCTTTGGCTAGCAAGACTAACGTGAGCCAACCATTATATCTTGCTCATGCTAAATCATGGGGCAGCTGAACAGTTGGGGAAAGCACTAAGTGCACTGCGGCCATGATTTGTCAGAGGAGAGATTAAGCCATCTCTTACCTACAGAGCATCAGAATTATTCCTTTATTAGAATCCCAGACAGCTTCATCATTGTCTTGATATTCAAATATCCACAACAACAAAGTGAACACTTTTCTGTTGCGCTAGGCGCGAGGCTTTTGGACATCTCAATTAACCTGAAACATGTAAACACTAGCTACCGATTAGCACTGCCGCTAGCTTCCGAGATCCTTCCACCTGTTGTTGTGTGTAGTTTTGCTCAAATGCTGCTGGTTCCATAAGCATGTGGGGCCTTTGACCCTATGGGCCAAGCAGTACCGAGACACGGCTCATCAACAATATGGAGGACTCGAACAGGGAGGGGTGGTTAAGGGGAGGCCCACACATTCCTGCTCTAGTGCAGTAAGAAAATCGATTGCAGCTCCTTGCTTCCTGAGTTGCATCCTGACTTCAAAGAGCAGCGGTAGAGAGACAGAAGGATGGCCTGAGAGAGGATAAGTGCTGTTGGGGAGGAGGAGGCAAACAAAGCAGCCAGTGTGTAGTCCAGCAGGCTTGAGGGTCCCTCCTGCAGCCGCAGGCCACATCTGGAAAACATCTGCTCTCCTCGTTCGTGAGCTCCTCCAGACCTAGCTGCCTCTTGGGTTTTTTTTCTGCTGTTGTTGTTGTTTCTTCCTCTCCACCTCATCAACACAGGAAGCTCAAGTGCAATGAGGCAGAAAAGGGGGGGTAAGTATACTGGGGGTGACCTGGCTGCCAATCAAATGACCATCAAGTAGAAACCTTTGACAAGGTCTTTTATGTTAGTGAAGTGAAAACTGGGACATGGGAATTTTCTGTATAGCAACAACCTGGAAAAAATGTGTGATGACTGAAATATATCCAAACGCCAAAACTCCAAGGCTCAGCAGTGGGATCAGATAATATTTCACAGCCATGTTTACCTTCAGTTGGAACACATGCTTACCTTTAGTGGGAACACATGGTTCTTCTGAAATATGTGAAAACGTTTTTTCAAACTGCTGCTCGTGAATACACAGCTGAAAACGTTAACTGCCATCGTCCGCATGCATGAGCTCTCAGACCGCCAAAATTGCCTAATATCGCTCTGATCAGATGGCGGAAATCAGGAGCATTTCTCTCCAAAAGAAAAAAAAAAAAAAAACCAGATCTGCTTACCTAGGACCCTTTATGGCTGTAATATTAAAGTTCAGTCTTGTGATATCTTGATGACTTGTCTATACTTTTTACATGACGTTACAGGAATAGTCTCATTCTCGGAATGGCGTTTGCAAGCATTTTGTCGGTTATCGTCAATGTGGCTGAAATATACCTTGCATAGTCGTTTGACCTAATTTGTTCAAATGAAACAATTCCAGCCATTCGCTTGCACACGCAGTCATTCATGCAGCAACACGGCCAGGACAGTGTGGTTATATAACAAAAGATATGAGCACCAAATATAGTCAAGTGATTGTACAATCCTGACATTGTGTTCAGAAGGACTGAAGTGGTCACAGGTGGGTCATTACAGCTTGAATATAATCGTTCAGCTCCGAGGACAGACCCACGGCCGTTATGTCGGGCGAGCTATAATTTATGTCAACAGGCTCTCTGGCTGCTAAACAGGTACTTGGTCTGCACTAAGCCAACAGGAATATTTATGAGCTCCTTGAGCCGTACAGAAAAGCCCAGACGAGTCTTTGAAATATCACAAAGCTCCTCGTGCTGCGGCCCAGAAACAGAACTTTACTGGAGATCAGAGCGATCGTGGAAAAGTGTGTCCTCGCTTAGCCCCGTTAATAAAATAAAAAAAATAAGCTAAAAACTTGGTCATGAGGCGCTTCAGTACAATATTCTCTTGACATTACTATGAAAGTGCAACGGATTTAATGCCTAGGAGTGAAACCAAAACCTCATGTTCACACTGTTACATATTAATAGATGTGATCTATTTTACAATTCCAACCAATGTCAAGATTATCCAGTGGCAAACTGTCCATTTTAGGTGTAGAGATCCTTTTTTTTTTTTTTTTTTTGGTTAAGAAAACGTAATTAGAATAGGTCACAATGTGGATGTATGTCATACCCTAGGGCTGTTGACTGGCCAGAAGGTGTTGATGTTTTTAACAATGCATTTGTTTGTTGACATGGAGAAGTTTATGAAAGAGTCTTCCATGCCGGACGGTGAAACGGGTTAAAAGGGAACTTTATAAAAGGGAAAGTAGTTTACATTTCTCAGCAACATGATGAGCTGCATTTCTGTGGATTATTTCCTATTAACGTGGGCTTTCATAATATGGGAACAAATCACTGCTGCATAACTCCCAGCCACAGCCAATCAGAAGGCGAGTTAAGCCCTGTGATAAGCAGCTAATATTCGAGAGAACCTTTAATGTTGTGTGGGAATGAAGAAAAACAGAATCAGAGTGGTGATTTGCTGTATGTAAAACATATGTGATGGTGTAGATCAAGGCCAATCAAGTGGTTAGACTACCACTAGCCGTGGCCTAAAGGTTAGAGAGTTTGACTCCTAACCCTAAGGTTGTGGGTTCGGCCACGACTGAGATGCCCTTGAGCAAGGTACCGAACCCCCCCCAACTGCTCCCCGGGGCACCGCAGCATAAATGGCTGCCCAATGCTCCGGGTGTGTGTTCACGGTGTGTGTTCACTGCTGTGTGTGTGCACTTTAGATGGGTTAAATGCAGAGAACGAATTCTGAGTATGGGGCACCGTACTTAGCCATACGTCACGTACTTTCACCTTCACTATACGCAGAATAAAATCACATTTGTATTCTCCAGAAACTGGTCATGAACTAACTGAACATCTTTGCCAAAACTGTCTAAAATTGACAGAATGCTAAACCAATAGAAAGTTTAATCATACCTGTATTAACCTAGAAATCTCTTTACTGAATGAAATTCCTCTCGTCTATCAATATTTCGAATGATCAGGTGCCATATTTACTATAGAATTCGGAGCCAAAGGACCTACACATTATGATGCTCTGAAAAGAATTTATTTTCAGTCGTGATTCAACATTATGTATGTATTAGTTGCGGCAAACAAATGGGTCAATAGGTTCCTGTGAAAGAGTCGAGGAAGCAGACGACAGGAACAGAGGAACCGATTTCCCCTTCAATTCCATTCACTCAAACGCATTAAGCGATTAGGAGCGTAACGCCTCCGGCCTTGTGATGGAGACGAGAACATTTCCCTTGTCACAGGATGCCCTGTAATGGCATTAAAGTGAGCACTCTCAGTACATGGAAAAGCCTTATTGAAATCAAAGGCAGCATTAGCTTCTGACCCTTCGCCCACTGTCTCATCTACCGCCAAGTTCATTTCAGCCTTCAGCCCCTCGCTCGCTGCCTCTTTATCAGCTCTGGTGCAGATCAACGTCCGATTTCCTCTGTGTGGAGTACCTGCTCACGGGAGCCTAATGGAGTTAAAGCTACTCTCTGGCTCCACTCGCAGCTCTCATTACCTTTCATATTGGTGTATGGTGCATGCATGCAGCATATACTTCCTTCCTGTACTTCATACTTCTTGAAAGAGAGCGGGATGCGACTCAAGCTGCCTTGAGCAAGCATACTGTATGTGCTTGGTTTATTTTTAACCGACAGAATGCTAAACAGGTCAATGAAGATAAATTTTTTTTTATATATTATACACTAAGGCAATGGAGACCTGGTGTAACTAACAGCGTGTCAGAAAAAAATCCACTTCCTGTTTCATCAGATATTTTGGCGAGCTGCCTTCGCTTTGCTGACTGAAGCAAACGGAGATGACCGCCGATGCTGGCGGGTACAGAGGAAACGTGAAACTAACACTTGTCATGTTGAATGTAGGCCATTTCCTGCCAGGGGAAGTGAGCCACAGCCATCTGAAGCTTCCTGAGACTGAGAAATGAGGGTCGTGACTTGATGAGGACCTGGGATTATTTCAAGCCTCTGGATACATAAAGCTCTTGCTTCGTTTTGAAAGAAAGGATTTCACGTGTACAGTAGCTGTTACTCGCATGCTAGCTGTTACTGCGTAGTATATAAGAGTTTAGCACCAAAATGGTGTTATGCCAAAGGGTGTTCAGTTTCTGTTCATTTTTTATTCCAGTGCAGCATCGAATCACGGCTTTATATAACGGGTCTGTTAATAAACACCTTTTATATCTTTCTGCATAGGATCCTGTGTAGATATAGATGACTTACGGGTGTCTTACAGATGATATCACACTTCGACTGAGGTTACCGTATAAAAGTTAACGTGGTTACAGAATTGAAACCTGGACCATGATGCTCGTTGGCCGACTCTCGTTTTCTCACTGCCAGTCGTTCTCTCTCTGTCCGGGTTTGTCAGGCTGCATTATAATCGGTTTCCTGTGCCTAGTGAAAGACCAGGTCACAGGATATAACGCTCTTGTGCAATCGAGCAAACTGCTTATCTGAGAAATGACAGGGACAGATCTGTCAGGAAACACTTGATAAGAGACAGGAAAAGAGAAAGAGCAGAGCAGAGCAGATAATGGACCAATATTAGCCTGGTGATTAGAAAGGCTTTTTAAAGCGACGGTGGGAGATTCCTGTACGGAAACGAGTGAAGTGTAAAGAGAGAGAGAGAGAGAAAGAGAGAGAGAGAGAGAGAGAGAGAGAGAGAATTCACAGGATTCATTTTGACAAAATTCCTGTGTGAAGCGAAGTCTGTCACCAAGATCCCACTGAGAAGATGAGTCATCAAGCGAGAACGAGCAAGCCAGAGCATGCTCTCACACACACACACACACACACACACACACACACACACACACACACACACACACACACAGAAAGCTGTTTGGGCTGGCTGCGATTATCTCAATCACAAGGCGATAAAGTAGTGCACCGAATCAAAGAAGCGCTAATGTTCTCCTCATGAACAAGTGCTGTCATTATCCTGATGTTTTTATTTCATCCTTTAATGTCTCACATCGGAGAAACACGGCCTTGCAACCAGATGGACCTGCTAAACTGTGCACATAAAATCCTCGCCAAATGACTCATATCGACCGGGTTAAGTCGTGATGAGACGACGCGGTGCTGAATAACCCGGAGCCTGAATTGTTTAGTGTGTCTGCTCTTAAGAGCTGGTTACTGTCCGGGCCTTGTGAGGAAACCCATTCGGTCAGAAATGCAGTCCAAGCTAAACAAACCGGGATTTCTGGCTTCTATCCAACGGAAAAGTTGCTCCTTCTATAAAGATATTAGTGCAGATGAGTCATATCGCAGTGGAGGTTAAGCCTCTGGATTGCGCCGTATAAACAGGGATAATACGAATGTACGGGCAGAGACGGCATCGAGACGCAAGAAGATTCGGGAGAAGAAATGTGGAATGACTCATTGCTGTGGAAAAAAAAAACCTTCACAAAAAAAAGTGAAGTGAAGTGATGAACTCTTAGAGACGATTATGCGTAGACAACACAGCGATGGTGTGTGTTTTACGGCCCGGCGGGGCAGACGGCGGGCCAGGTGAGCTCCGATGGCAGATACAAATTAGCCCTCGCTGTGGAGCGTCAGAACAGGAAGCCATTAGCGCAGCATTACGCAGCGGACGCGGACCAGGAAATTAAATCCGCCTGTCTTCAAGAAACTGATGTCACCGTTCTGCCTGTGGGTAATGGATCATTACTGCCTTCCGCTAAAGAGGCTGAGAGGTGGAAGTAGTGTGGGGTGGGGGGTGGGGGGGAGACAGGACTGCTCATGTATTCAGGAGTAAAAATCACTATATATACCAGCTGGAGGTCTGGTTTTCAGCTACACCAGTGTTTATTGTTTTCTAAAAAGGTTATTTAAAAAAAATGATTTGGTTAAATGTAAAGCAGGCAACTTTGACTAAAGGTTATCATTTCCAATCTCCGACTAGGAAAAAAAAACAAAAACGCCCCCTTCGGCATGGCTAGGACGCAGGATGTTTTGTTGATGATTGTTAGTTTTTGGATGCGATGTTTCTGGTTTAGTTTTGCTGTTATTTCCTGTCAGCATTTAAGTGGTTGTGGTTTTAGCTTCTCCAGACGCTAACAGAAAGAAGCTAATGTTGGTTTACTGTTTAACCCAGAGATCCCATCATTAACACCAGGGTCAACGGCACGCTGGGACCCAGGCAGCTGTGTTTGAACAGATACGCACGTCCGGCCATCCATCCATCATCTCCATCTCATAATCTCTCTATCCATCCATCCATCCATTAATCTATATATCGATCTATTTCCCTCTATCTATCTATCTATCTATCTATCTATCTATCTATCTATCTATCTATCTATCTATCTATCTATCTATCTATCTATCTATCTATCTATCCACACTTCCTCCACCCACCCACCCTTCTTATCCATCCATCTACACTTCCTCCACCCACCTGCCCTTCTATCCATCCATCTATCCATCCATCTACACTTCCTCCACCCACCCGCCCTTCTATCCATTTAAATATCCATCTCTATTTCACTATCCATCCATCCATCCATCCATCTCAAAATCTCTCTCTATCCATCCATCCATACATTAATCTATCCATCCATCCATCCATCCATCTATACTTCCTCTACCCACCTATCCTTCTATCCATCCTTCCATCCATCTACATATCCATCTCTATTTCACTATCCATCCATCCATCCATCCATCCATCCCCTTGATTATGTAAGATGCGTCTTTTCAGGCTGAAGGTTAAAGGTCAGATTTTCAGGGAGTAAAAAATGAGCATTTATTTAGCTATATTATTTAAGCTTTTTTTGGCCTACAACACCTAATAAACAATCTCTCTCATATAATATATTATAATATAATAATATAAAGAATATTTGAATTCAACTAGCCTATTAGTGGACTAGATTTTTTTACTTCTTTAGAAAAAATAAAACTAAATGATCGATGCTACACTGATAAAGATCTAGATCCTGGTGTGTATAATCACACACGTCCCCTCGGCGGTGCTAGGGGAGATGTTCAGTGGGTTTGAGCTTCAGATTGTTAGACGTTCAGCTGTAGCTGTACAGATGAACAAATACGGTGCAATACAGCGACACTGTGCAACAGCTTCAATGTATTGCGAGTTTCTGTGTGTATTAGTGTCCAAATTTAGAACCATGCCGGTAGATTTAGGATTTTATTCTATAGAGCTGTTCAGAGAAATGTGACCGCTGTAGAAGACGACGGTAAACTTTCAGCACTACATCAAGTGTAGTCATCCATCCTGCTCCAGAACTCAGGTGTGTGTTTGTATGGTTCTCCTTCACGTGTCTTCTTTTCGTCTGTGTCCTCGACCTGCTAACTCGAGGCTTTCTCGTAATAATTCGCTGTCTTTTACGTCTCCTTCCTTCCTTCTTCTTTTTTTTTTTTAAGTTTTGTTTTGTGCAACACATCCTGCTCTTGTGCTCGCCTCAGGTTCACATTTCATCTCGTGTCTGAGTCTTGTTTTTTTTTTGGTCAAACTTTCTGTTCCTGGTTTCCCATCGTGGCTCTTCCACTTATTGTGAATTGCAGTCAGCATTCGTGTTTCCACTCTCCACCAGTCTCTCGTCTTCTTCCTCTCGTCGCTTCTGTTTTTTTCCCCTCCATGTGCATTTGCTCTGAGTGTAAAAGCTTGTGGAAAAAATAGAGCTGAAGTGAGGATGTATGTTGTGTTCAAATTAAAAGTTAACGATGTGAGTTTACAGACAAAAAAAAATTAGAAATAAATTGGAAGAAAAGTGAAATTAATTAACATCTCGATGTTGCTTGTTCCTCTCTCTCTCTCTCTCTCTCTCTCTCTCTCTCTCTCTCTCTCTCATATGCTGGTGTTAAGTTTTATGTAACTGACCCACTTTAAATGCTTTTTTCCTCCTAAATCGATTCCTGTGTCCATTCCACATGACGCACAGAGCAGAAGGTTAACGCACACAAGCTGTTATTTCCTCAAACGTACAAACACCCTTCTCACGGTTAACGCCCGAGCCGAGCATTTAACCGAAACCTAGCGTGATGTTTACGGTCCATGCAAATGCTAAAAAGTGCGTCAAACTGTAACCAAAAACAAATTTAAAATGCTTCCCAATGCAGGTGGATTTCCATATGTTTCCCTACATAATTTTTTGTTTGCATGCGTCTGCCTACCACACGCAGGCTTGCTGGAGTCGCTGGTGTTTAGCATGCTAATAAGCCTGCAGTGGTGCAGCAGCGTGGGTGAAGGTTCCTGCCTTAGATTGACGGCTGTAACCGTGGGTGGCTGGGGGCCCAGCTGAGCCCATGGCCTTCAGAAAGCTCAGCTGGAGAGAGTCGTGCACAGCGAGCGCGTCTCGGAGGCAGCGGGGGCTCTTTCAAACCTACCATTAGCCCAAGAGCCTCATGCAGGACCTTCTCAATACAACACACACTGGCATGAAATTGAAGTCCTGCTTTCTCGCATGTTTAAAGCCACTGTCTGGATTTTTTTCCCCATCTCCATTTTATCTGCTCATTAAGCTAATTGTGAAGGATCAGGGTTTATGACAGTTGGGTCATTTTTCTGATAAATCTGATAAGGTGTCTTGGAGAAGAAAATCCCTGGTTAGCTGTTTAGGTTTTTTTTGCAGTACAGTGAGAGATCAACATCTGGGCTAATGTTAGCTTTTGGGGGTTTGTTTCTATTAACAGATATTTTCTCGATTATCGTCAATAACAAATGTCCTACGATTAAAAACCATTAAGTCTTTAATCGGATCGATCAAAACTTAAGATATTCTAGTGATTCACCGAGCAGAAGGTGAAGCTAAAAAAAAAAAAAAAAAAAAAAAAAAAAAAAAAATACACGATAAGCCGATCTGGTCATCAGATCTCACCAACATGAGCGATTCCAGAAAGGTTTACTGGGCAGCCCGGATTCCAAAGAAAACTGAACTTCTGTCGTTTTCAGTTATTTGGTGTGGTGTGGTTGTTCCGCTTAGGTTTGCTCTTCTCACCACAGCACAGGGTACTCACTTCCTGTTTTCACACACCAAAAAAAAAACCCTGCAGAGTAAAAACTGTGGTTTGGACCTGGACACTCTTCACCGAGTTAGTGGTGTAGAAACATGAGGTAGGATGCTAAATCCTTGTTGGCCTGGCTGTCTAGACTTCCTGCCAGATACGAGCAGCAGCTAGTCTGAGAATAGAGAGCGTGTGAACAGCGCCTTCATGCCAAGATCATAAAGCAGAAGATCACGACTCTGTGGTACTTCCTATGACCTGGATTGGTGTCACAGGAAGGAGTGCGTAGAAAGGTTCCAGATTGAGATGTCGGAAATTTTTACGGTTGTGTGCTTTCGTGACAAGGAAACGTGTGTGAATGTATGCGGATGAGTGCTTTAGGGAATCTTCCGTGGTGTCTGCGGCAAGCTTTTAGCGTGTAAGCGTGTATGTCCCTTTGAGTGTCCTGTTCCCACAGGAACCAGATTTTCATGAAGTCTATAATCTGACACACAGTATTTCGGAATTGCTGTAACAATCAAGGGCTTCAGCATCTCAGTCTGGACAAGCCGATTAAGCTAAATGCAAGAAAAGAGGCTTGGACTCCCACCAACTGAGTCCAATATTAAACCTGAGAGACAGAAACAAGGCTCCTCAGGATCCCCTTAATGCCTCAGAAACCTTTGCATTCCATTAGTTTGGCCCCGACGTTGGACTTTAGACTCTGTGCTCGCTCTGTGGTATCTCAGCAATCTTAAAAATGAATCAAACATGAAACATGAACGAGGAGATGTGTGGTTAAGGTGCCGGACTACCAGTCGGAAGGTTGCGAGTTTGATTCCCATGTCCACCAGGCTGCCACTGCTGGGCCCCTGAGCAAGGCCCTTAACCCTCAGTTGCTCAGTTGTATAAAATGAGATAAAAAATGTAAGTCGCTCTGGATACGGGCATCTGCTAAATGCTGTAAATGTAATGAACCAATCAGATGCTGAGCACTATGCTATTGCTTCTTTATTCCAATGTAGTGTCAAAGAACGTTCTGACGTTTTCTAGTTTTTTTTTGGTCGACGTTGTCTTTTCTTCCACAGTGTACCACGAATCCACACGTTTACAAAGAACGGCCTAACAGCTTAATCTCTTTGCGAACAGGAGTGTGTAAACATTTACAACATTTAGCCCTTATCCAGAGTGACTTACATTTTATCTCACTTTTATACAATTGAGGGTTAAGGGCCTTTCTCAGGGGCCCAGCAATGTCAGTTTGGTGGATACAGGAATCGAACTCACAACCTTCCGATTGGTAGCCCAACACCTTAACCACTAGGCTACCACATCCCCACCAGGGCCAGGACGAGTGAGTAAGGAGGTCATCGCAGAGATGGAGAATCCCATTTTACCGGTGCCAGAGGAAAGTCTTGATCATGTGTTAAGTAGGAAACCAAAAGCCTCAGACAGCAGCAGCTTGCCTTTCCTTTCACAGCTGGGTTAGACAGAAACGGCTTCCTGTGCCAGACAGGAATGAAACCGGCACCGGGTTTTGCAGCACCTCCGGCGTATCGAATAAACACGGCACAAAACCGGCTACTACATTTAGCTCTGCGTGAGAGGTGCTGGGATCTCCTTCCACTAACAGGCTCATAAATAAGCAGCTACGCCAGCTCACTGAAGGAAGGTGTCCGGGGAGGGGAGGCGTGACAGGAAGAGAGAACGGTGTGGCATCTGATGAATGCGCTGGAACTCGAGCTCCCAACCTGATGCGTTCTTCCACCGTGGCTCAGGAGGAGAGGTGAGTGGAGGTCAGTGCAAAGAGCGGGTTGAGGAGATTGACGAGTCAAGCCTTCAGACAAGAATGGCGGATGTTTTCCTGTGTGCGTTTTACAAGATGGATGGGGGAGGTTAAAAGAAAACGTAAACGCACTTGAGGGAGAAGGAAATGAACAAAGATAAGTGGGTTGTTCTTCACCATAACTGAAATTCCACAACTGCGTGGGTCGAGTTAATGTTAATCACATCTGCTCAAAGCGTGATAATTGGTCTTCTACTCGTACAAGAACATCTCAGGACGGTTGTTGAATGAGAAGAATCTCAAAATGTACTCAAATTAAGAAAAGTACCAAGCTCACTTGCCCTGAACATTCTAACACAACTGTTTGATATAATGATCATGATGTGTTAAATATATAAATATCGCCAGGTTCTCAGGCATCTACAGTATATAAAATACACATCTATAACTCACAGTGCCGAGTGGATATTAACATGTGTGGAGCGCAGAGGTGGGTAGTAACGAGTTAGGAGTAGTTTTAAAATCACTAGACTTTTTACTTTTACTTGAGTAGATCTGTGAAGAAGAAACTGTAGTCTTTCTCCGCTACGTTAGGCTACGATGAGCTCGTTACTTTCCTTTTTAGAATACCAAAGTAAAACATCTAATTTTAATGTTTTATTTTGACAGAGAGAGAAACTTCCGCTGAGGCTCTACCACGTGACTGTGCTTCACTGATCGGACGTAGTTGTGCGGTCTCATCAGTGACCATACTCGATCTCGGCGGCGGGACGGGTTAGTTAGCAACACAAACCCTCGGCGAAGTTTAATAGTGACATCAATTTTTTTGTGTGAAATCGTTTGTTTCTGCATGTTTTCACACACACACACACACACAGCAGTGAACACACACACACCGTGAACACACACCTGGAGCAATGGGCAGCCATTAATGCTGCGGCAGCAGTGGAGCAGTTGGGGGTTCGGTGCCTTGCTCAAGGGCACCTCAGTCGTGGCCGGCCCGAGACTCGAACCCACAACCTTAGGATTACGAGTCAGACTCTCTAACCATTAGGCCACGACTTGCCCCTTTCTGTTCAGCATGCCTGGTATGAAATGTGTGTGTTTCCTTCTGTTCCTTCACTGGAGACACACACACACACACAGTTTATGAGAACTTATGGGCTGCCTCGTTCTAGTGCCTGGTAAAAAAAAAGTATAAAGGTTTGGAAATTTGTGTCACATGTGCGTATTTATTTTTTATCTATTATTATTTTATTTATTAAGTACATGAATTTACCTGAATTATTTTAATTTAAGCTTTTTCTGTAATTAATTAATTAATTGTAATAAATTTAAATTAATTAGTTAGTTAATTAATTAATTAATTTAAATTTATTAAAATGATTGGATGAGCCATAATTTGCCTAAAGATTATTTAGTATTTTTGTCTGTCTGATTGTTGTCTCGTGTTAAAAAATAAATCAGACGTTACTCAACAGTTACTCGGTACTTGAGTAGTTTTTTCACCGAGTACTTTTTTACTTAATTATTTGGATGTCTACTTTTTACTTTTGCTTGAGTCATATTATTCTGAAGTAACAGTACTTTTACTTGAGTACAATTTTTGGCTACTCTACCCACCTCTGGTGGAGCGGTTTGATCGCAAGCTTTCCGGAGAAATTTGTGTGACACAAAATGAATTTAATATTTTAATATAAATTTTGAATTATGTTCATTGTTTTTCATTTAAAAATATATAAATATTACACGTTAAATATGAAAAAAAAAAGAATGTAATTCCATGGAAAAATAATCCTATAATCTTAGTAAATATATTGAGATGATATCGATATCATGATGAATTGTCCGAGCCTTACGTTGACCTATACTTTTTTTTAACCAGTGTTGTACCTTTTTCTGCTTTTAATGTCATTTTTTTCCATCTGAATTTCTTTCCACTCAGATCATTTCTTAGATCATTATTAGTTTTTAAACTTCCACAGTCTTAAACATCGATAATTATATATCAAAGTCTTGTAAAATGTTGCAATATTTCTATTGAGTGGTATGTAAATCATTAGAAACTTTTGGTGCCAAAAGCAAACAAACTAATAAATAAATCAATCCGCTGTACCGATATCATGATACGGGTCATACCGTCTTCCGGTATTGCCCGAGTCGCTCCCTCGCTCCCTCTCCATTCATTCTTTCTAGCAGAAACTTTATCTTTATCTCTTTATCCCTCCTGTGTTGATTGGGGGAACATTACACAATAGTGGGAGGGTCAAATATCAACTGTAATGATGATCGCCTAAAGGATTGGAACAATGGGCCTTCTTAAGAAAGACACAAGACTAGAACAATACGAACAATGGTGAACTTCCACTGTCCAGAATGAGGGGCCTCATAAAAACCTCGTTTCAATTTCAGAGCGTCGTTCTTTTCTTGTCTTTACATCTGACTCGCAGGTGGCTGTGAGGGTGGTGGAGCTCCAGAACCACCCGGGAGGTGGTGACCCTGCCATGACCCTTACTCTGGTTCCTCTGGTATCTTGCTCTTCCTTCTCAGCACAGTTTGTAGAACAAACTCCTCTGTGCAGGGGTTCATTCTGTACACTCAGGATCTTCACCGTATGGATCAGGGACAGTGGCGTAGAAGCAGGTGTCTATTGCCCCTTTTACACCGAGGCAGTTTGAGTGCTGGTTCGGAGCCTAGTTTAGAACCAGTTCTTTCTTATTTGACAGCTGAAGCACCGGCTCTGAACCAGGAAAAGTGGTTCCTAAGTAGCACCAAAACGTTGCTGGTCTAGACTTAAGAGGAACTGTGGGCAGGGCTGTGGGTGGGGCTACTGTCAGTGCTTTGATAATGTACCTTAAGTATACCAATGTTTAATACACTTTTACTTTACCGCAATATGAGAAATTATCAGCACACATGATGGTAGGTAGCTACATGCTAAGGGTAACGTTTTTCTGTGTTAACGATAAAATAATGTTATGTACTTTATCGATTACAACCTCCGTTTATACAGATTTATACAGTTTATACAGGAGCTGCATGTACACGTTTTATTCGCCGTGTTTGGATGCCAATGTAGGTTCACAAAGCCATGAGCATTAACAGTAGAGCAACATCCGCCATTGTTAATGTTGTGTTTGTCGCTGCTGCGCTAATGTTGCTCTGTAACATGACACGTATACAGTGATGTCACACTCGGCTCTGTGATGGCTCTCTAACCGATGGAAAGGCAAACCGGTTCTTAGAAGGTTCGCCAGTGGAACCAACTTTGAACCAGCACTAGCTCTGAACCAGCACTAGCGCTAGCTCTGAACCAGCACCCGCTGGTTCTTTTTGGTGGAAAAGGGGTATATATACACTAATGTTAGCCATGTCCAAATGACATTAATGGCTTTTATTATGCATGAATGAACTCGAAGCGTTGTCTCTCATGAGCCATGTGATTTGAAAGGGCATGAGATGAAGGACAGGGGCAAGGCTTCCTGTTTTACTTTGGGTAAAAAAAAACAAACCATTGCTTTTGGTGTATTTGAGTGATACGTTTTACTACCACACACAATGACACAGGATGGATAAACAGAACCATGTTAATTCTACTTGTTAAATCAGATGTTGGACAAGTCACCAGCGAGGACAGAAAACATCATCCTGTCGAACCGACGTCACTTATACTGTATCTGCAAGCGAACAATTAAAGATTGAACATTCTAAATAAGCTGCAGTCACCGGTCATTCGTCTACATCCTGGACCTACAGGCTACTAATGTATTATGTAAGATTTAGTATAATCTCTCTGGTGTAGATCCTGTTGCTTGGGTGAGGGCAAAATACGGCAGAACGACGTTCTTTCTAAATGTCACCCAACATCCAGTTCCTAATTTGGTCTGCATGAACAGCGTGGTAAGAGAAGTCGGCCCTCTGTTCGGCAGTTTAAATACAAGTGGAGCAGAACCCAAGCTTACCCTGCACTTAAAACGTCATGCCGTCAGACAAACTGCTGCCATCTGACCCCGCATTACCGCTCGCATGAGGAACTCTCGCACTTCTGCTTCATTTGACGTGTTAGCTCACTACTGCCCCGGGTCTTATGTCCCGGGGCACGGTTTATGGTTAGAAATGAGAAAACCTCCATCTTAAACTTGAAGGAAAAGGAGGAAAAAATAAAAAGGAGAACCCCCCCCCCCCCCCCCCCAATTCCCAAAAAGCAGCGAAACCCGATTTCCAGCCGCAGGAAACAGAGTGCGTACAGATTCTGGGTAATCTTCACATAATCAGGGACATTACTGAAGAGCTTGGGAAGTGTGTTTCCTGAATGATCACCCTCACATGAGAAGGTCTAAAAATAACACAGAACAGAAAAACAGAGAGAGAGAGAGAGAGAGAGAGAGAGAGAGAGAGAGAGAGAGAGAGAGAGAGAGAGAGAGAAAGAGAGAGAGCAGATGGAGGGGTACGTCTGAAGAGCAAGTCAACGTTTCCTTTCTGCGACAGGGCTTTGAAGTACAAAACTTATTAAGATGAAAGAAAGGGCTTCCAAAAACAGAACAAAAGCAGGGACCAGATCAATAATTAGATTAGATTTTTTTTAGGTACGTTAGGCCTTGAAGGTTGCACGTGTCTGAATAATCCAGATCTCTGTTACGGCAATAAATGAAAGAATTAATAGTGTGATTTCTGCAGGGAAGATCTGGAGAGTCATGAATTGATTCTGCATTTCCTTCGGACACAGGATTGAGGGACCACGAACTTGACAGAAGCTCCAGGAGATAGCTGAAGAACTGGAGAGAAAAGCTTTATGCGTGAGAGCAACCATCATCCGTGCCAGTCCACGGTATCCTAGACGACAAGACGGAAAGGTGTATTATTTGGAAAAACAACATTATTGAGTTGAAGTCAAGGGTCTGCTCTGCCGAGTGGTAGACATAATGCATAAGGTTCAAAGAATTCCGTTCTTGATAGCATTTCCGGCACCGAAGATACCGGAGTTGGTAAAATGTTCCTCTGAGAAGAACTCCACCATCTTCAAACTCTGGTTTCTTCTTTCAACAAGGGACAGAGAATAATAAAGCACCAGCAATCCAGGTTTACTGTCAACTACTTCCTTAGATTAAGACCTGCCCCTGAATGAAAGCAAAACATACTCAGGATTTCTTTTTCCTCAAGAAGAAGAAGAAGAAAAAGAAGGAAAAGGAGGAGGCAGGAAGTTGCTTTTGAAGTCATGTACATTGGTTCTTCCTCCAACTGTTCAGGAACATCATGCTTCATCATGCTCTTTAGTTAGAGCTGGTTTTGGGCTCATCAGCAAACAGCTGAAGGACAATATGGGGAATTTAGGAAAGAGTTCAGCAAAGTAGACCAACGTGATGAGTCAACAAAAACTCCTAATTTTATTGCACTATGAATATGGGATGGCATTAGAATGGGGGTGGGAATGGTGCTGCAACCGACTGGACATGGTGTAGTTCATGACAGGAGCAGGATGTGGCCACAAAGGGTTGGGTTTTAAACATAAGGATGTTTGGTTAAAAAAGTGAAAACTGAAAAAAGGCAACCAATTAGAGACGATCTCCGATATAAGACACGGAACTGTGATCGGGGTTAGAAATATGATTCATAGTGCAGCACTGCTCTGGAGGTAATTGGCCTGAGGTGTGATTGTGACCTTGTGTTCCGGTTAAATCTTTCACACATATGCGCGACTCTTCGCAAAGGAGAAAACTTCGTCTGCGGTAAAAGAAAACAAGCTTGAAACCCGTCCATTGTCAGGTCAGGTCAGCGCTTTGGCGGTAGCACCGGCGTGTTAATGAGACGCTTTCTGCTTCCTTGCAGAGAGATGGAGCGAGGACGACTGACCCGAGATCAGTTCTCAGGCTCCGGAGGTTTTTCTTGAGTCTGTGCTAATGATGGACAGGAGAGAGGCTTCCAAACTCACCGGAGGATGGAGGGGACGTAGCGTACGCATGCTACCAACACTGACGCATTCACACTGCGGTCACGAGACACGAGCGCACTAGCTCTTACGATATAAAATAATAATTATTATACTTATATAGCGGATGTGCCACAACAACAAAAACAACAACAACAACAATAAAAACTTGTGTACTCGTTGCTATGGTGAGTCTCCAGTGTTGGGAGTTTGTAACAGTTACAGACGGTTTGTGGGAGCTATAACTCAAGTGAAAACAGGAAGTAACTTTATAATGCAACTATAAAGAGGTCAGCGCTTGCAAAAGCAGCGAACGACGGCAAATTCACAAACAGAAGAAACAAGAGGGTTGTGGTGTGTCGGATTTAACTTCGGCTAAACACCATTGCCGCATATACACGAGATAATCTGCTTTTGAACTTGAGATAATGCCGCGTCGAATGCGAAGTTTCCGTGGGAACGGAACTCGGAGTGAGCGACGAGCTAAACCCCCTAATTGCTTGTCAGTCAGACAATAGGAATGCTAATGCTAATACCTATCTCTACTCGAGGCCTGCATTCCCATAAAACCTGAACAGAATTCCCACCCACCGTAACTGGCAACGACTTGCGCCCATACAACCGAATAACAATAGCGACGGCTCGGAAGCTGTATGCGCAAGGCATTCGTTCATCCTGGAGCTTTTCATGCACTGAAAGGGATTTGGGCATCAAAATGCAAACTGTTAAGCAGGAATTTGAAGATAAACATGAACTCAGTGCAATGCCGTGACCTTTCTGATCACTGAAGGGCTTCCAGTGGTGATACTGGCGGTGGAAGTGGGTGTTCTGCCTCCCTTAAGAGGGTCTGAGCTGGATGTGGGCGGCACAGATGGCCGTGCAAACGAGGAGAGGCATACTAAGGTGAGGCAGATAGGATCCATGAGGAATGTTGAGCCTTGCGGTTAAGTGCTCTTTAACCAAGCACCACTCCTCCTCCAAGTGACCTTCAACTTAAAGTCTTAACCTTGTCTTCATGCAGGGCAAGGTGAGGTTAATACATGTCCCGATGGAGGGGAAGAATGCCAGGGTTAAGCCAGCAGGGCCAGGAGGAGTCGGCATGGAGGCGCCACGCGAATGTCGCGGTTGAGTGGAGGAGGAGGAATAGTAAAGGGGATGGGGGGAAGACACAGATTTGAGTTGGAGTGGAGGTGGTGTTATACTGCTGACGGATGTTGAAACTATGGAGGTTCAAAGGGTCATGGACATTCTTGAAATACTTCACCATGAGCCGACATGACCGGCCGACCCTAAAAGCAGAGAATAGAACATGCTACTGGGATGTAAAAGGTGATGTCAAGGAAAGACGGAGACAGATAAAGGTGCGGACGAAGGGAACGGGAAGGTACGCCGGGAATTCGCACAAGAAAGGGCAAAAAAATCTTTACTCGTAGAACTTGAATGGTGGAAAGGAACAAAAGGGTGGGAGGAGGATGGGTGATGGGGTGTTTGCAGGGTGGTGGAGATAGGAATAGAAATGAATGACTTCCTAACAGGTGGACCCGGGATACGGCTTTACCTTCCGACCCTGACCGGTGTCGGGTTTCTGAGCCACCTCCGGAGCCCGTGACCGTCCTCCGCCTCCCCTCGCCTGCCCCCTGTCTTACAGGAAGCGGATTTGTTTTACGAGTCTTTTCCTTGTAAATCCTCCATGCTTTCCTGACTGGAGGGCAAAAACAAAAACACTTTGCATTCCTTTTGCCTCGCTTTTAACCTACATACCGACTGCATTCCTCAAAACCGATCACGGCTTCGTCTCTCGGCATAAAGGAGGAAAAAAAAGCAAATGAATTATCGACGTCTGGAGCTAAAAAAACAAACTATACGGGCAGGTAAACATTATGAGAGCGGAGTGTGGGAAGAGCTGAAGAGCCAGATTCCAATGTGCTTTCATGCTAGGCTAAAATTAGACCCCACAGGTGAGAGGATTAAAGAGCGGTAGAAGAGGAAAAGCAGGCACTAAATCATAAAGTGGTACGTTCCATCTGCGCAAAGGGGTCGAGGTGGGATGACCCCGTGTTATTCACAGAGGCGCTGGTATTCTGAAGAGACGCATTACCTGTGTCTGAAAGCACGTACACACACACACGCGGCCCTGAGAGCCACTTCAAGCTTTTAATTATCTTTATGTTCTTTGTGAGCTGTGTTAATGCTAAAGATAAACATCACGGCATGTTCGAGTGAGATCTGTGCAAAAGTTTGCACTCCCCATAGCATCAGAATGCAACTGAACTACGTCAAGGGAAAAGCGAAACAGCGCTACATTGTGCAACACTACAAACCAGAGCAAGGTGCAAAACCAAGAACAGCTGCGGAGTCATGACCAGAACGGCGACGTCAGTTACGTTCGGTAGCCTGGAACATCGACAAAACACTTGAGTTCATGTCACCGCAACACTTCCTCTGTTTTTGTTTGTTCTTTTTTCGCTAAAAAAGCCTCCAGTTTCGCTGTACAAAGTGCCTGCCTTCCTTCTGAGCTGTTTGTTCTTTACCCTGTTTGATGTGTCGGCTTTGTTCGCTGTTTGTACAACGATTTGTGGTACGTTTTGTTGTGTCTGGAGAGCTTAGACGTCGATGGTCAGGAGAAGTTACAGCTTTATCTCTGACTGTCAAAGCAAAAAGTGCTGCCACTGGAGACTCCTTCCATAAATGTTAAACAAACATCTACTTACAGAAACCATCACCATAGACATACCAAACACAAACACACAAACACACAAACACACACACACACACACACACACACACACACACTAACCTGATTGAGAATATTCATATAATTCTGTGATTTGCAGCTGCAGTCACAGAAAATTAATCCAAAAGCTAGGAAGAGGATATGGAAGAAGTTGTAAATTGGGGGGCAGTCATGGCCTAATGGTTAGAGAGTTTGACTCCTAACCCTAAGGTTGAGGGTTCGAGTCTCGGGCTGGCAATACCACAACTGAGGTGCCCTTGAGCAAGGCACCGAACCCCCCAACTGCTCCCCGGGCGCCGCAGCATAAATGGCTGCCCACTGCTCCGGGTGTGTGTTCACGGTGTGTGTGTGTGTGTTCACTGCTGTGTGTGTGTGC
Organism: Tachysurus fulvidraco; assembly: GCF_022655615.1. NCBI lineage: Eukaryota > Metazoa > Chordata > Actinopteri > Siluriformes > Bagridae > Tachysurus > Tachysurus fulvidraco. Next base: position 23,876,582 of record NC_062534.1, read on the forward strand.
ACTTTGGAAGGGTTAAATGCAGAGAACGAATTCTGAGTATGGGTCACCGTACTAAGCCGTATGTCACGTTACTTCACTTCACTAAGTCCACGTGTGCTCAAACCCGACTGTACAAGAAATGCGCCGTTTTCTTGGGAAAGTTTCACTACGTTGAAACATTAACGCCGCTTCGCTCTCGTTGTCTCTTCCAGCTCTTATGACGATCTCCGATCCACTTAGCGGCTTTTGTTCTCCTGCACAAAGTCTCTCTCGTACTTTCTTCTCCTCACTCTATTATCTTTTCTTTTGAATATTAAGGGTGTCACTCAGCAGCTTGGCAGTTCGACGCCGCAGAAACTTAGCCTTGGCGTTAATGAATGTCTCGATGCATTGTCTCAGGTGCAGCACTGCACCGTTTGGGTCCTATTACCAGATTCGTTTGAAATGAAAGACAAAACTAGAACAATCCTAAAGCCTCCCCTGCGTTAGACGAGCATGAGGCATCGATCCTACAGCTCTTCGCGGCTACGATGAAGCTGGTTATAATTTTAGATGTGATTTTTCTAGGAGGACGAAGAGGAGGAGATGATTGCAGATGCTGAAAAGCAGGAGGTCGAGTCGAGAGCTCGTTATTCGCCTCCGAGTTGTCCTTGTTACCTGCAATACGACCGTGGTGCTATTTTTAGTCCCGGTGTCAACGGTCAGTCGGTGTATTTTCAGCCACTGTGTATAGAGAGGGAAAAAAAAAAAAAAAATAAATACATGCATGCTTTTCCACTGCGAATCTATAACCTTTAAAAGAACTGAAGTAAGCCGCGGCACGTTAGTTACACAGACACGAGGTTCGGGGATCATTTCGGCGCTCGGATCTATTTTCGGCTCGGGCTTTGAGTGGCTTGCGACTGTACGACTGAAAGCTTTACCTCGGCGAGTTATTGAGGAAGAATTCAATGCTCGCTGATAGAAACTGATTCTTTCATATGGAATGAAGAATTTATTATTTCTGTGTTAGAAACTTTAAACGTTGTGAAATAAAGATAAAGGATAATATAGTCGTATGTTTTTTAGTACGTGACGATAGTAACATTTTTAACGTCAGTTGGCTCGAACCTCGGTCGGGTTACGAGCTTGGACTTCTCGCTTCTGACTCTCGGAGCTTCGGGGGGGGGGGGGGATACGCTTCGTCGGGAATGATGGTGAAAGCGGAGTACAAGTAAATAAAGTCTATCTTTCTAGCCGCCGTGCTTTAACGGTGGTGAGTGGTGAGGACCGTCATGTCCGACGGAGGGAGAAGAGCTGGAGCTCCACAGCGATGTTTCAGTTCTCTGATTTTGTAAAAATAGCATTTGGAGGTTCTGCTGTCTGAAAGCAGACTCGCTCTACGGTGACACCGGAGGCTGAAATGTTCTGCTGGTGTGTGTAGGAGGTGTAGCCGAGCCGAGGGGGGGGGGGAGCACTTATTTCCAGGGATTTCAGAACAGCATAACAGAGATATTGCGTCATCGGGTAGACGTGGCCTAATTCATAATCTAACTCTAACCCTAGTTTTTGGTTGTTTATTCGTTTTCAAAAATAAATCTACATGTATGACTGTTTTGTCCTTCGTAGTATGCTCTTTTTTTTTTTGGGAAAGAGGACGTTTTCCAAGCCCTCCGGAAACACGGCCACTTTACGCCGTGGTAACGAAACCCCTGGAAATTAGTCAACGCCGAGTCACGGGGTATAGGAACTCGAACCGCGACCCCGAGTGAAGGTTCTAGAATAGTTCGAGGGTGACGGTACGTCGTGACGTGACACCGTATCGCCCACGTCTACTGCTCGGTCCTCTCGGTACTTCTTTCTGCTCAGATGAAGATCGCGGGTCTGTGGGCGCGAACACCAGACTAGGGATCGTTTTCTTTTCTCCAGGTTACTTCAAACGTATAGAATTTTTGGGGCACAGATATTTAACTCTTATAACAGAATAGAAGAGGCGACATTTTCCGTTTTCATATTTAAAAAAAAAACAAACACATCGTGGGTGGTTTTGCACGACACCGTTAGATATCCCCACTTTTGTATGTTTTCTTTACAGCACAAACGCTTGCAGATGAATTTAGAATCTTTATGGATGAATGTCGGCGCTTTCTATTTCGGTGTCCTGTTTTTTTTTTTTTTTTATTTAAACCCAGTCTGCATGTACGGCAAAGCGAGCAGAAAAGAAAGAAACTCCAGCAGAGGTCATTAGAGCACTGGTCCAGCTTCCACCCACGACCAGAACAAAAGCACTCAGCACCAGCCAGGCTGCGAGAACACGACGGAAAACAGAGCTGCGAACTGGCGTTACATAACTGTAACACATTCTTAACACTAAAACACCTACTGCTTCCTCGAAATCACACAGGAACACACACGCATACTGCACAGACGCTCAGCATAAACAAAAACAACACACTGAGCCATTATTACTGCCATTCTCTGACTGTTAACCAGCTCAGTCGCTTCAGACAGACATGCATGTTATTAACCTTTCTGTGCAAAAGTCTTCGCCCCGCCCCACCCCCCAATCGTTTGTTTGTTTCACGGTGCTGCTGAGCTCTTGTTGCTGATTAATCAGATTCTTTTTCTGTATGAGCGTGGCAAAAGTTTGGTGTTTTTTTTTTTTTTTTTCGTTTCCATGGTAACAACAGAGACGAGGACTCGTAAGGAGATGTGATGTTTTCGATCTCCGGCGAAGTCTCCGATGTTACGTTACGCTTTCTGTGGTTTGTGGGGAACGTGACGAGTTGCGATGTTTTCTTCGACTTCGTGAGTGAGAACAAAAAAAAGACAGGATGCTGATGTGACGACTCATTGTAGCTGCTGTGATGTAAGAAAGGCCTGGAACCGAACGTTTCCAGGGAAAGAACTAGAACTAGAACTGTGTACCAGTTATAACATGGTGGTTAATAACTGTCTGAGATAAAAGTTTGTGTTTTAGATGGGAAAGCTCTCGTTTCTGGCCTGGTGCTCTCCCATCCTACTGTACACAGGTATTCGGTTTCTCTCACGTTTCCCTCACAAATCAATAACTTCCTGCTCGTGTCTGAGGCTCACGTTTCACCTCTCCCTGTAAGGTTATCTCTGGCCATCACCCCCCCAAACACACACACACACACACACACACCCCAACAGAATCAGCTCTATCTTTAGCTGCTTTCATCCGTCTGTTTGTCCGTCCTTCACTCTGTCAGTCACCGGAGCTCAGAGCTGATATCTGTGCCTCGAGGCCACTCAATCCTTTGCTACTTACACCACAGGAAAAGCCTGAGCGCCCGCTTCCTCTCTGTCTGCCTCACACTCACGCAACGCGATACCCCAAAACACACGCTTCTCAGGAGGATCAGCTTCACCATGACGTGAGAGGAACAGACGCTGTGGTGGGTTATAAGGAAGCGTGTGGAAATAGTGTTGCTTTACGTTCGCGTGCGTTATAGTCTGACATTTTTCTGCCGTCTGATTCACAAAAAAACAAAAGTGTATTACGTTCGTTCTTTGTACAGTAACTATATTTCATATTTTTACTGTTAATTACATTTGTATATTTATTTTTTATTCTTATATTTTATTTGTTTGCAGTGGGAATGAATAAAGTATTCTGCTGACATCATTTGAGCAGTTAGTTCATTCTGAACTTGAATATTTCACACATCACACACACACACACACACGCACACACGCACGCACACACACACACAAACACACACACTAACTAATGCAGAGAGACTACAGAAATGTAAAGAAGAATCAATCTGGAGTGAGATGTTCAACAAGCACAAGGTATGATGATGGGGGCACAAACATACGGCTATAAACACTAAATAATGTATATTATGTATATTAGCGAGGGCAAAGTATGTACAAGGTGTGTATTAATGCAGAACACACAGTAGATCTGCGTTTTGTCAATGAGTGTGTGTGTGTGTCGAGCTCTCATTCAGACTGTGTCCTATTAATGCTGCAAAAGCACTGGGGAGAGGAAACTGAACACAGGAAGGAAACTGAAGACTGTGTCAGCAAGCAAACACACACACACACACACACACACACACACACACACACACACACACACACAGTGAGTCGTGATGAGAGCAGCATCTCCAAAAATCCAATAAATTTAGGTCACCATTAACCCTGACTACTCCAACTGCGTAGTGATGCTTGTGCTGAAACTCCACACTGATGATCAGTTCACTAAAAGACCACTAGATGGCAGCACAAAGCATGTTAGGCATTACACAGAACACGTTTTATAGCCTACATCGCCTACTGGTGGACGTGCGTTTACGATGCATCCAGAAAGAACAACATGGAGATGTGTGTGTGTTTGTGTGTGTGTCGGCCCATGTGTGTGTGTGTGTGTGTGTGTGTGTGTGGGCCCGTGTGCGTGTGTGTGGGTGTGTGTGTGCGCGGGCGGTTGGTTTGATTAAACAGTAGGGATCTTAGCTCACCAGACTGAACGGATCTTCTCCAATGTCCACCACCTGAGGATGAGCTGATTGGATGTTAGGGACCACTGGGTTAATCTGAGAGACGAAGAAACCAAATAAAAAACACTTAAAATCTCAAACACACACGGGCCGACACACACACACACGGGCCGACACACACACACGGGCCGACACACACACACGGGCCGACACACACACACGGGCCGACACACACACACGGGCCGACACACACACACGGGCCGACACACACACACGGGCCGACACACACACACGGGCCGACACACACACACACGGGCCGACACACACACACGGGCCGACACACACACACGGGCCGACACACACACAAACGCGGGCCCGACCACACACACGGGCCGACACACACACACACACGGGCCTACACACACACACGGGCCGACACACACACACACACGGGCCGACACACACACACACACACACACACGGGCCGACACACACACACACACACACACACGGGCCGACACACACACACACACACACACACACACACACACACGGGCCGACACACACACACACACACACGGGCCGACACACACGCACACACGGGCCGACACACACGCACACACGGGCCGACACACACGCACACACGGGCCGACACACACGCACACACGGGCCGACACACACGCACACACGGGCCGACACACACGCACACACGGGCCGACACACACGCA
>NC_062534.1:23886736-23894236 GCF_022655615.1 Tachysurus fulvidraco
AAGGAATGAATCCCTCCATGTGGTGCTTTTAGAAAAATATAATCAAAGTGCTTGTTAAAAGTGAGAAGATTTGCGACATTCTCCTGATTTTCTACTTCCAGAGCTCCAGACACGACACCCCCCCCCCTCCTCCTCCTCCTCCTCCTCTTTACGGGGCGACGCCGTCACCTCCAGCACTCTGTCCTCGGTGTGAATGGAGACGGTACCTTGGTAATGCTGGATGAGTTTGTTTGTCCGCACGTCCCAGATCTTCAGCGTGTTATCTGCTCCTGAGGATGCGATGCAGGTTCCGCTGCTGTTAAAGTCCACAAATGTTGCTGGTCTAGAAGGTGAAAAACAACGTGGTTAATCTCAGTGAAGGGAAACACGGGAGTTTAAAGTAAAAGGGAGAGATAAAAATCGGACCCGGTGTAATCGGTGAACGTGTTGATGCACAGGCGACTGGACGTGTCCCAGAGTCGAACCGTCCGGTCGTCACTGCACGAGGCCACCAAACGTCCGTCTGGAGAAAACCTACGACACAAACAAACCCAAAGATCTTTGGTGTGTGCAGCCTTACACTGTGTCACGTAAACTGTGTCCCGCCCTGAAAATGTCTGATGTCCCTCACAGAAACCCTCATAAAAAGCTTCTACATAACAGACACTTTTTCTTCTTCTTCACCTTCTTTTTTAAACATTTTTAACAGGAAAGCAAAATAAATTTACACTTTCAAGGTTTTTTTTTTTTAAATATTATAATAATTATCATTGTTTCTTCGATTCAAGTTTATTTGTATAGCGCTTTAATCAATGGACATTTTCTCAAAGCAGCTTTACAGAACATAAACATAGAACAAAAGGTTATTATAAAGAATAATATAAAGATTAATATTAGATGTATTTAAACATGTACGTATTTATCCCCAATGAGCAAGTCTGAGGTGACTCAGGTGACTGTGGGGAGGAAAAACTCCACTACATGGTACATGTGGCATTACAGCTAATGAATGAATGAATTGAATAGCTGTAATGCCACACAGTGTCACCCAGATGAGGATGAGGTTCCCCTTTGAGTCTGGTTCCTCTCAAGGTTCCTTGCTTTACCATGTAGTGGAGTTTTTCCTCCCCACAGTCACCTGAGTCACCTCAGACTTGCTCATTGGGGATAAATACGTACATGTTTAAATACATCTAATATTAATCTTTACATCCATTCATTCACTCATTTCCTACCGCTTATCCGAACTACCTCGGGTCACGGGGAGCCTGTGCCTATCTCAGGCGTCATCGGGCATCGAGGCAGGATACACCCTGGACGGAGTGCCGACCCATCACAGGGCACACACACACTCACATTCACTCACACACACACTATGGACAATTTTCCAGAGATGCCAATCAACCTACCATGCATGTCTTTGGACCGGGGGAGGAAACCGGAGTACCCGGAGGAAACCCCCGAGGCACGGGGAGAACATGCAAACTCCACACACACAAGGTGGAGGCAGGAATCGAACCCCCAACCCTGGAGGTGTTAGGCGAACGTGCTAACCACTAAGCCTCTGTGACCCCCTATGATTAATATTCATTTAATTAATTTATTAATGAATTAATTTATTTATTTATTATTCAGGTTTTTGATCTAAATTCTTCTCAGGTATTTTGATCAAACCCTTGTACGCTTGTGAGTGTAATAACCTCCTACCTGGCACAGCGTACCCAGTTGGTGTGTTGGTTGAGGGAGTAGATGAATTTCTGCCGATGCACGCTCCACACTTTCACAGACTTGTCGTCCGAAGCAGTGACCAGTTTCTGACCGTCGGCGGAGAAGTTCACACTGCGAACGGTGGCTGTGTGCGCTTTAAAAATCGTCGAGTCTCCTTTGCTGGAATTTGACACAGATCAGGTGACAGACATTACGGGATTAGTGACAGAGGACAGATTTAAGGTGTAAGGTCTGTTGCTAACTTACATGTTGGGCATCCATAATCTCACGGTCTTGTCCCTTGATCCAGAAGCCACCAGTTCGCCGGATGGGGAGAAGTGCACGGCGGTTACGATATCCTGATGCCCGACAAACCTGAATGCTCTGGATTTGGGGTTAAGGTTCCATATCATCAGAGTTTTATCACTGGATCCAGTGGCTGAAAAAAAAATATCATTGTACAGTTTAACCCACAGGAGGCCAATGGTATCTTAACAGTCAGTGGCTGCAGACTTTACGGATAAGATCAGATGCTCCAACTGATATATTTCTCCACATACCCAGCTGTTTGTTGTTAGGACTGAAATCTGCACAAGTAACAGCATCTTTGTGGCCTTTAAAATGTCTTGCAAGTGTCGGGTCATCCTAAAGGAGAAGATATTTGAGCTGAAACCACAGACGCACTAAAAACCTCAAACAGAGATGTTAGGATTTTATATAGGGCTCTTTTATGGAAGCCGAATCATTTGAATCAAATATTTATTAAGAGCAGACTTTTTAACTTATTTAAAACAGCTCTGCCCGTGGAAACATGTTTTATTTTACAGACGCTTCCATTGAAAAACATTACACTTTATCCTCATTGCATACAATTACAAAATGTAAAAAGACAGATTCTGTTTTCAACGATCGGTTCAGTGTCGACTCAGCGTTCGGTTCAGTGTCGACTCGTTCGCAAACGACTCAGCACTACCATCTATTTCGGAAATACGGTCTGCTGCAGTTAAAGAGCATTAAATAAATCTCTCCAGGTCTTAATGCACATTATCTAATGCACTTACGTTACTTTCAAAAATTTAAATCGTCTTATGTTCCAGCAGAACTACGAGTTTACACTTAAATCTCGGTATCGTTAGCAAAGATAAAATAAACAACACTCAAACAATTATCTAAAGAAGAGAAAGTGTTTACTTACTAAAACAGATGCCATTTACTTTAGCTAGCTATCTAAATATATAATGTAAAACTTCTAGCATGTGTTCAAAAGTGTTTAAAACAAAGATAAACATATTTGTTTCATTTGAAAATGTAACTTCCGCTAAGTTCGCGTCAGGAACACACCAGCCAGGAATAAACGAGCACAGAAAAGTCGATTCAGAAGCGATCGTTAAGCGGTTTTTATTTATTTATTAAATATTGTAAGGCTAACCTATAACTGACTCGCATCTTATATTAATATATAAAATTGATATATATGATTAACAATATAGATTACTCACGAGGCCATGCATAGCCGAATCAGGCATGTTCAATCAAACCAGATAACGCTTTCAGTAAGTAGCGACTTAATTAGTTTACTTCAACGAAGTGTATGTAAATCATTTTTAAATAAAACGCCACGTGTTCACGATTCTTATATTCATTGTTATTTATTTGCAAACGTGAATAGTTTGTATGACAAACCGCAAAAGCGAAAAGTATAAGGTCGGATTAAGTCAAGGGTTGCCAAATGTTCCCTAAAATCCCACTAGAAACACACCTCTCCATTCACCCTCTATCACGTTTTACAAACCGCAACCATGATATGTAGGGAAAAAGCTTTTTGTATTATTGATACGCGGTTTTTATCCTATTTTTTTATTTCTTTATTTTTTATTTGTTTAAGCTTAAACAAATTTAAAACAAATAAAATAAAAAAACAAATAATTTGTTTTCGTATCATATTTGTTTATGGTTTGCAAATAAGTATATTAGTTTATTTAAAATAACTAATCTAATATATTAGATATATATGTTAGATATAGTCTAATGTGTTTCAAATAATTAATCTAATATTAATAGTTAAATAAGTACGTGACTAGTGAAGATCTGGCAACACGAGGTGACCGTAATCTCCGGGGAGGCTCTTGTTGCACGCTCTCACAGAGGCGCACGCCGTCGTTGCTAAGCAACTGTTGCTGTGCAACTGCCCTAAACGTTAGTGCCACTGGAAGTCAAACATCGTCGTCTTAACAACGGCTTCGTTGATTGGGCAATGCGAAGAGAACGGACCAATGAGGAACGGCGTTGTTTAGACAGGCACTGTGGTTCTGTTTGAGTTCGAGAGCTAGAAGCGTTAGCATCTACGTTGCGCTGGTTGTGTTGAGAAAAGATGTCGTCGAAGCGGAGTATTGGCAATGCAGAGGTTGGAATTGATATGACTGTTGTGACGATAATAATAATAGTTATTTTATTTGGTTTGTGTGAAAGAACCGAGGCTGAACGAGCGATGCTATTTGGCAAGTTGCTATATGTGGAAGCTGTAGCTTGGGTTGTTTTCACACAGCAATGGCTTTAGTTTCTGTTCCGTTCACTTTATTTGTCGCTTCTGGTAATAAATCTGTCTCTGTTCCCTTTCTGACAAGTAAATGTTACTTTTATCTGGTAAAACTCTCAAACTTCACTACAATTAAAACCTTTCCTTCCTTCCTTCTCCACTAGAGTAAAAACTTGTGCATTCGGGATTCGCGAATTGCTAAGTGTCAGGAGATGATGAGTAAAGTGTCAGGAGATGATGACACTGCAGGAAAAGTAAAAGTAACATTAGTATACTGTAGGGGTAACATGTAGGGGTAACAGTATAGTGTGTAGGGGGTAACATTAGTATACTGTAGGGGTAACATTAGTACAGTGTGTAGGCGGTAACATTAGTATACTGTAGGGGTAACATTAGTATACTGTAGGGGTAACATTGGTATACTGTAGGGGTAACATTGGTATAGTGTGTAGGGGGTAACATTAGTATACTGTAGGGGTAACATGTACAGGTAACATTAGTGTAGTGGGTAACATTAGTATAGTGTAGGGGTAACATGTACAGGTAACATTAGTATACTGTAGGGGTAACATTAGTATAGTGCGTAGGGGTAACATTAGTATACTGTAGGGGTAGCATGTACAGGTAACATTAGTATACTGTAGGGATAACATGTACAGGTAACATTAGTATAGTGTGTAGGGATAACATGTACAGGTAACATTAGTATAGTGTGTAGGGGTAACATGTACAGGTAACATTAGTATAGTGTGTAGGGGTAACATGTACAGGTAACATTAGTATAGTGTGTAGGGGTAACATGTACAGGTAACATTAGTATAGTGCATAGGGGTAACATTAGTATAGTGTGTAGGGGGTAACATTAGTATAGTGTAGGGGTAACATGTACAGGTAACATTAGTATACTGTAGGAGTAACATGTACAGGTAACATTAGTATAGTGTGTAGGGGTAACATGTACAGGTAACATTAGTATAGTGTGTAGGGGTAACATGTACAGGTAACATTAGTATAGTGCATAGGGGTAACGTTAGTATAGTGCGTAGGGGTAACATTAGTATACTGTAGGGGTAACATTAGTATACTGTAGGGGTAACATGTACAGGTAACATTAGTATAGTGTGTAGGGGTAACATGTACAGTTAACATTAGTATAGTGCATAGGGGTAACATTAGTATAGTGCATAGGGGTAACATTAGTATATTGTAGGGGTAAAATGTAGGGGTAACATTAATATAGTGTGTAGGGGGTAACATTAGTATAGTGTAGGGGTAACATGTACAGGTAACATTAGTATACTGTAGGGGTAACATCAGTATACTGTAGGGGTAACATGTACAGGTACCATTAGTATAGTGTGTAGGGGGTAACATTAGTATAGTGTGTAGGGGTAACATTAGTATAGTGTGTAGGGGGTAACATTAGTATAGTGTGTAGGGGTAACATTAGTATAGTGTGTAGGGGGTAACATTAGTATAGTGGGTGGGGTAACATTAGTATAGTGGGTAGGGGTAACATTAGTGTACTGTAGGGTTAACATGTAGAGGTAACATTAGTATAGTGGGTAGGGTGTAACATTAGTATAGTGGGTAGGGGGTAACATTAGTATAGTGGGTAGGGGTAACATTAGTATACTGTACGGTTAACATGTAGGGGTAACATTAGTATACTGTAGGGGTAACATGTACAGGTAACATTAATATACTGTAGGGGTAACATGTACAGGTAACAATATACTGTAGGGGTAATATGTACAGGTAACATTAGTATAGTGTGTAGGGGGTAACATTGGTATAGTGGGTAGGGGTAACATTAGTATACTGTAGGGTTAACATGTAGAGGTAACATTAGTATAGTGGGTAGGGGGTAACATTAGTATAGTGGGTAGGGGTAACATTAGTATAGTGGGTAGGGGTAACATTAGTATACTGTAGGGTTAACATGTAGGGGTAACATTAGTATAGTGTTTAGGGGGTACCATTAGTATACTGTAGGGGTAACATGTACAGGTAACATTAGTATAGTGTGTAGGGGGTAACATTAGTATAGTGGGTAGGGGTAACATTAGTATACTGTAGGGTTAACATGTAGAGGTAACATTAGTATAGTGGGTAGGGGTAACATTACTGTAGGGATAACATTAGTATAGTGTGTAGGGGGTAACACTGTAGGGGGTAACATTAGTATACTGTAGGGGGTAACATTAGTATATTGTAAGGGTAACATTAGGGGTAACATTAGTATACTGTAGGGGTAACATTATGGGTAACATTTGTATACTGTAGGGGTAACAGGGGTAAAATTAGTATATGGTAGGGGTAACATTAGGAGTAACATTAGTATACTGTAGGGGTAACATTAGGGGTAACATTAGTATACTGTAGGGGTAACATTAGGGGTAACATTAGTATACTGTAGGGGTAACATTAGTATACTGTAAGGGTAACATTAGTATACCGTACAGTGAATGCACTAGTGTGGTGAATAGACATTATCTGATGCTGTACCCTATTTTTATGTCAGCCATTTATTTCCCTCCTGTCTCGGCGTTCATCAGTTCCTCTAAAACTCAAATCTATAATCATGTTTATCACCTGATTCCATTTCCTGGTTACATGTGGCGTTAAACCCAGTAAATAGTACAAACAGATTTGTCTTGACTTTTTTTTTTCTTCCATCCTGTATATTCAGTAGAATATATCTCATTATGTGTCTTCTCTCTGTTTGATTTCAGTACCTGAAGAAGAGAATCCCCCAGAATCCCAAATATCAGTATGTCAAATCAAGACTGGATACAGGTCCGTACGTTTGTGTGAACCATCCGTGCAAGATTTTATCTTAAAGTAGTTTTAAAAAAAAAAACTAAATCGACCAAAAAAAAAAATCAACAGTGTGTGTTTTATAGGTTTCAGCCTGACGAAGTACATGGAGAGGCTGGAGGAGATGAAGAAAAGTGAGTTTACTTTAATAACACGGGGCCTTTTTACACCCGGTCGCTTCACGTGTTTTCTCTGATCCGAGCCCTCTGATTGGTTAAAACTGTTCCATTTATCATTTACGTTTACACTGATTTGTGTAAATGCTTTCTTTACAAGTAAAAGTTTTACAAATAAAGTCATAAGTAAGTCCAGCGTGAGAACCCACAAGTCCATTGACGTGCACAGTAAACATGAGCTTGATACTGCTGTGTAAATTGTCCACTTTGTCTATTTAGTCAAGTTTTTTTTTTTCCCTTCCTGTCTTTTAAGCCATGTAAATGAGAGTAACTTTGTCCCGG
>NC_062534.1:23899236-23916736 GCF_022655615.1 Tachysurus fulvidraco
GAGTGATCCAGAAAAGAAATCAAGAACATCTTGTGTTTTAATTCCTGTAATTAACGTGTAATATAACGTGTGTGTGTGTGCGTGTGTGTGTTTGTGTGTGTGTGATTCCAGGTCGTCTGAGCAGCAGGGTGTCTATTAGCAGCGCAAATTCTCAAATATCCAGCGCTCGGAGCAGTCGACTGGGCTCGGGAAGTGCCAGGTCACAGAGCAGTCGGCCCTGGAAATAACCTCTCACCCACTTCATCATCATTACCATCCACCCTGTCATCATCATCATCCTCCAGGATAGTTTATAACCCTATCCAGTGATGGGCCATTAACGTACACCTAAACGTCTAAAGAACCAGATGCATTCGAATCACATGTATTTTTTGTGACCTGTACCTTGACGAGAAGAGATCAGAAAGCGAATCTTTTTAGTGAGTCGATTCTTTTGTATCAGCTCACCGACAAGAATCAAGTCTTTCAGCTTACTGCCTCTTTCTTTCTTTCTTTCTTTCATTCACTTCAAACAAAATTGCCGATATCATGACCAGAGATTTCATTCTGTCTACATCTAGTGTATAGCTACGGAAAGACTGAAAGAAAGAAAGAAAACAGATCGAATCAGCGAATCATCGTCCACCCAAGATAGTCGCCTCGACGCGTCGACTCGTTTTCAAACGAAGGCTTTAATTAAAAAAAACTCCATGTATTTTAAATGTTTACAACACAACAGTCTAATAAAGGTTTTAGGATAAAAGTTTTTTAGGGTTATTTTAAGCCAGAAGTAACATCAAATGGTCGTTGAACCGCATTATTAACCGTACGACGATCACTACATGCTTCTCGGGTCGTGTTTCATGTCCATCTCTAATAGTATTGAGTCATACCACAGCACCTTATCATTCGTTATAGCTGCAGCTCCGACACCGATGGAGCTCATTTATCGCTGATAGTCTATCGCTATTAAATCCTAAAGGAATGTCCGATTTATAGATTTATATTTATAGTAATGTTAACGTTAAGTATGTGCGCATGCTGTACCGCTAAGAGTGGCTCGAGTGCTCCGTGATGTTCATCCTACCTCACAATCACCTAGAGGAGGAGAACTTAAATAGAAATAAATTAGCGCGTACAATGCTTTTACTGTATCTGAACTGTGAAAGTGCATTAGTGTAGAAGTGTGTGTGTGTGTGTGTGTGTGTGTGTGTGTGTTTTATTCCTACAGTGCCGAATGGTGGTAACACTAACACTCAGTTTCACATCCTTATTTAAACAGACAGTTTTATGAACACAAACTACCTGCTGTGATGTTTTTCTGTATTTAATGCTGAATAAAGAACTATTTTGTACAGGAAATGAAGCTGTGTACAAACCGTCATTGTGTCTGCAGAACCGTATTCATCCGCCAGTAACGATTAGAGAAGACGGATTCTTACGTCAGGGGATGACAGGTAATAGTGCTAGCTCGAATCTGTTATAATATACTCTGCTATGGTTGTGATGATAACACTGTAACGATCAGTGTTGTGCTAGTCACTAAGAAATAGTTACGAGTTACCGTTACTAGTTCATTCAAAAAGTAACTCAATTAATTTGTTGATTACTTACACCAAAAAACTTTTTAGTTACTTTTTAAAGAAATAATGAGCATATTTCCCCCAATGAGAAACTCGTCTTGCTCTCGCCTCGACTCGCCGTTACTGCCGCACATGCCCGAATAAACGGAAACACGCCCACAGTGCGGCGTCTTCGTGTTTACAGGTTGGCGTCCACCGATCCTACAATGCGTCACTGCTGTAAACAGGTTAGTCTGTAGGCTACACTTCAATCTAAATTAATTCATTTATAAAAGTAACGGACAAACGCACCATACGGTAACGGTAACGGAGTTACTTTATTTACAAAGTAATGCGTTAGAGTATTAGTTACTGTCAAAAGTCACTGTGTTACAGTAAAGCGTTATTGCCCAACACCGGTAACGACAAACTGGAGAATAGACGACTGTTTAATTTCAACTCACCAGGAAAAGAGAAAGGACGTAACAGTTTCTCACATGATTTCATCTCAGATTAGAGAACGACGCATTAGAAATGAAACCTGGTTATACGGGTTCTCGATTCTGATTGGTCAGAAAGTGTTGATTTATTTTCGATAATAACGTTTTTTATTGCAGATTATTATGTTCACTTTACATGTACATGATGCTGGAAATCACAGAAGTCATAAATTAAGTCCCACCCATATGACAGGATCACCACTTTACTATTTAACGATTAAAGCAAATTGTTTTTTGAGTCAAGTCGAGCCTTGCTCCTGATTTAATACGGGTTGTTCTTGGTGTGCTTCATGATGGCCATGAGGGCCAACCAGGTCTCCTGAGCAGTCGGGATGATCTGATTGGCTGGCAGGATGAATCCGTATCGTCCGTTGTCTCTCAGCTCGAAGGTGTAGGAGTACTTGATGCCCTGGTCGTAGGTCCAGTCGATGGTGCCACCGCTTGCTTGGTCTGAGAGGAATAATTGGTCGAATTACACCGATATGTAATATAAGTCGAATATTGCAGGTAAAAACAATTCCTGCATGCTAGCTGATAACTGAGACGCACAGAAATCTAGTAACCTCGATACTTAAATCATAGCACACAACATAATCATCTAGGTCAGTGGTCCACAACCCGTGGGCCGGTACCGGTCCGTGGACCAAATGGTACCGGGCCGCCCAAGGAACATTAAATTATTTGCATTTTATTTACTGTGGTGTATTTCTCTCGGGTTTGTGCGACTTTCCATGGACGAGAGGTTAACCGGGAGCCGAGAGACGTCACCTAAAGCCGCACCGCAAAATATCATGCTATCGGGCCGGGTTTAGGTGACGTCTGGAGCTGAGCGGCTGCGAGCGGCAGTGGTGTTGTAGCTTTGGTGGAGAGAGAAGGTGTGTATCGCTCTTCTCTCTGTTCTTTGTCATGTTTAACAGTGCTTGGTGTACGTGTATATTGTGTTTGCTCAAATTTAACCCACAAAATAGCAAAAATGAGACGAAACAGACGTCGTTAGAAAGTTAGAAACTCTGCCGGTGTTCTGGATTAAAGTCATGGCGGAATACCCTGAGATTGTCACCACAGCACTTACATCCCTATCGCCATTTCCGACATGCTATCTGTGTGAAGCGGGGATTTCTGCAGTGACGGCAACCGAAACAAAACGACGGAATAAACTGGACATAAATGACACACTTCGGGTGTCATTGTCTCCTGTTACCCCAGATGGAACCGTCTCGTTGTAAAGGAACAAGCTCAGGGTTCTCATTGATTTAGCGTTGTAGTGAGTTATAAAGGCGTTTAAATACAATTATCAAACATTGACCGGTCTGCGACGAAAAAAAGGTTGGGGACCGCTGATCTAGGTTACGCTGTGAGACGGTCATAACCTTTAAACTTCCATTTTTCTTCCAAAAAGAATCGAAACTTGTCTTCTTTACTTTACAAAGAGCCTCATTTTACCCTCAAATTAACCAAGGAACTGAATAAATAAAAAGATCGAGTAGATCGATGATGTCATGAACCACCAAACCCAAGTTTTACTGTGTGACCTGAAGGAGAACACCTTATCGTGAGAACATGGTTCGTACGTACAGATGGTGTTGATGATGCTGCCGTATCTGTACTGAGTGTTATACAAGCTGCTCAGGTCAGTCACGGCCTTTCGTGCCAGCTCATGCTGCAGAATATAAATAAAAAAAATGTGTAAGTATCGCACTAGACAAAGCATTTTTGATTGATTTGTTTGTTTGTTGTGAAGGTCTGGAGGTCCCACCAGCTCAGCCTGGTCCTTGCAGGGAGTTTTGGTGTATCCGTACGGGTACAGGAGCATCTGGGAGTAGCTGTGGATGGACACAAAGGCTTTAATCTGGCCGTGAGACTTAACGAAGTCCACGATGGCTTTGACCTCGGGTTCGGAGTGAGCGCTCGGTCCACGATACGTCTCCGTGCAAGGGCTACCGCTAGAGCCGGCACCTGTGGATGACAACCGATCGCAAATGACCTTCAGCTGAATCTCTCACACACACACACACACACACACACACACACACACACACACACACACACACACACAGTGTACACAGATATATAGATTTGCATTTATATATTTCCCCTTCTGTACCTCCAAATCCAGCATCCCAGTTCCTGTTGGGGTCGACACCAACGCAGCTGGATCCGGGATTAGGTTTCCTCGTCTTGCGCCACATGCGGTTCTGTAACGTAGAATTATAATTGGTTTGTAATTACTTTAATGGTACAAACTGTTAGTACTTTTTGAGAGAGAGAGAGAGAGAGAGAGAGATTGAGAGAGAGAGATTGACAGAGAGAGAGAGATTGACAGAAACAGAGAAAGAGAGAGAAAGATTGACAGAGAGAGAGAGAGAGAGAGATTGACAGAGACAGAGACAGAGATTTTGACAGAGGGAGAGAGAGATTGAGAGAGAGAGAGAGACAGAGCGTGAGAGAGAGAGAGAGAGAGAGAGAGAGATTAACAGAGACGGAGAGAGACAGAGACAGAGAGAGACAGAGATTTTGACAGAGAGAGAGAGAGGGAGAGAGAGATTGAGAGAGAGAGACAGAGTGTGAGAGAGAGAGAGAGAGAGATTAACAGAGACAGAGAGAGACAGAGAGATTGACAGAGCAAGAGAGAGACAGAGCGAGAGAGAGAGAGATTGAGAGACAGAGCGAGAGAGAGAGAGAGATTGACAGAGAGAAAGAGAGAGAGAGAGTTTGACAGAGACAGAGAGAGATTGACAGAGAGAGAGATTGACAGGGAGAGAGAGAGACAGAGAGATTGACAGAGAGAGAGAGAGAGAGAGAGAGAGAGAGAGAAAGGGAGAGACAGAGAGATTGACAGAGAGAGAGATTGACAGGGAGAGAGAGAGACAGAGAGATTGACAGAGAGAGAGAGAGAGAGAGAGAGAGAGAGAGCATGTGGTAACGGGGAAAACCGTAAGGTCAAGACTTCATGTGGCTTCTGCAGGTCAATTAATCAAATATTACGAAAGAAACATTTTAATCAGTAAACATCAGTAAACAATCAGTGTGTGTGTGTGTGTGTGTGTGTGTGTGTGTGTGTGTGTGTGTGTGTGTGTGTGTGTGTGTGTGTGTGTGTGTGTGAGAACAGCTTTAGCACTCACACTGTTGTGGGTGAACTGGAATCCATCAGGATTGGTGACGATCTCGAGGAAAATGTCGTACTTGTTGAGGATGTCTGTCAGCTCAGCGTCACGTCCGTAATCTGTCACAATCTACGCAACAATTACAGCATTAGGAATGTGGCATGAAAGCTAACAGATGTTAGCCACACGTGATGCTAACTGCTGCGGTGGTCGGGGAAGCAGGAAACAGTTAGAACAAACCTTCTTAGCGAACCAGGTTCCGCTCGCCTGGGTCACCCATTCTCTGGAGTGAATCCCAGTGTCGAGCCAAAGACCAGGCCGGTTAGCACCAGTGCTAAACTAGATAAGATAAAGCACAAGCAAAAAAGAAATAGATTAATAAATAAGATAGAAGATAGAAGTGTCGCTATCGGTGTCGCTGGTAAAGAGCTCGACTCACTTTCAGAACGTTTAACGGACGTTTCTCGTAACTCTGTCCGATCACGAGCTTGCTGACGAACCCAGGGTTCTCCTGCACCAACATGTCCATGAAGCTGTTGATCTGGAAATGGGACGGAGAGGAAAAGACTGGAATCAGGACGTGAAACAGGACGTGAAACAGGACGTGCTTTTACTTTTGCACGGATAAAGAAACCGTGTGAAATAAATGCAACATGATGTTGAAGTTACGGTGGATTATTTTAACAGTCCAGAGTTTTTACACCAACAGTTACACTATTTATTAAACATCGTAATTTTTATCCATTTATAGTAACCTTTAATTTGTTAGTTATCACCAACTTTAAACAGGTGTTCATTCACCTCTCTCTCTCTCTCTCTCTCTCTCTCTCTCTCTCTCTCTCTGTCTTTGTCTATCTCTCTCTCTCTGTCTATCTCTCTCTCTTACTCTTTCTCTCTCTCACACTCTTTCTGTCTCTGTCTATCTCTCTTTCTCTCTGTCTCTGTCTATCTCTCTCTGTCTTTGTCTATCTCTCTCTCTCACACTCTCTGTCTCTGTCTATCTCTCTCTCTTACTCTCTCTCTGTCTCTGTCTATCTCTCTCTCTCTTACTCTTTCTCTCTCTCTCTCTCACACTCTCTCTGTCTCTCTCTCTCTATCTCTGTCTGTCTCTCTCTCTCTGTCTATCTCTGTCTGTCTCTCTCTCTCTGTCTATCTCTCTCTCTCTCTCTCTTACTCTCTCTCTCTCTCTCTTACTCTCTCTCTTACTCTCTCTCTCTCGTACTCTCTCTCTCTCTGTCTCTGTCTATCTCTCTCTCTCACACACACTCTCTCTGTCTCTCTCTCTATCTTTCTGTCTGTCTCTCTCTCTATCTCTCTGTCTGTCTCTCTCTCTCTGTCTATCTCTCTCTCTTTCTCTCAATCTTACTCTCTCTGTCTCTGTCTATCTCTCTCTCTTACTCTCTCTCTCTCACACACTCTCTCTGTCTCTGTCTATCTCTCTCTCACTCTCTTACTCTCTCACTCTCTTTCTCTCACTCTCACTCTCTCTATCTAACGCTACACTTGACAGTCGTATGAGTTACTATGGAAACGATAACTGATCAACTCATTAACGTGTGATTTGTCTACTGCTGTTCTCTGACTGATTAGACTGAGAGCTTTAAATCCTCGTGTCCTTCTCACCTCGTTCAGCGTGTGATAGCTGGCGTAGTTATAATCGTTGGTGCTTCTCGGCTCGACAGATCTGGATCTCAACATCTCACGCTGCTCTGCATCGAGAAGATCCTGGAGGCAGGACATTTTATGGGTTACAAATCATTTACACGCAAAACGGCACTGACATTGAAACCACAACCTACCTGAAGATCCTGGATCATGGTCTCATAGTGGATCTCATGGTAGCCCAGGAACGCCCTGACGGCCTGCAGGCTGTGGAAGGGAACACGGACATCGATGGGGAGAGACACGTCGACGGGATCCATCCAAAAATCCAGCTACACACACATACACACACAAACACACACACACACACACACACACAAGAATAAATTAATGTAAAAAACTTGAATATTTTGAAACCCACTTAAGTAGCAGTCTGGATAATTCTGGAATTCTAAAAATCCATTAGGAATTTTACCCCAAGGTGCTCGTATTCCGAAAGTTCCTTCAGGAGCTCAATCTCAGCCTCATTCACGGCGGTGATCCGAAGGACCTCGTGTCTATCGGAACAGAAGTCTAATCAGTCTAATCTGCTATTACCCACATTTCCATTTCCAGACACAGAACTTCTACACGTTAGGTAAATAAACATCGTTTTATTCACATCATTAATATCAGTAAATATTTTCAGCCTGAATAAACACTACATGGAAAGAAATTCTACCATCCTATAATTTTCACACTTATGCCACGAGTGACCATCAGGAACGTTACCCCTCGAAGGTCTCCTTGCCCAAAACGGTCGCACACAGTGCCAGCAGAACCCAAAGTCCCTTCATCTTTCTTCCTCTAGTTCTGTCTCCGAGCGCGAGCGTCCGTTAATATTCCAGATCGGTGACCTTGAGCCTCGGACGCCACGTCAAAAATGCTGCTCTGTTTCCCACGGCGTGAGCCAAACGTCTGACAGACATCTGAGAGAAAAACGACTGACTCAGGATCGGGTTTCACATGAATTTACTTGGGGCTAGAACAGAAAAACTGACCCTAGATCAGAGTGTGTCGTCGTGGAAAATTTGCGAGAACATAGCAGATGCATATGAGGTCTCGTACCATCGCAATATCCCTTTTTACACTGTGGTTGGCAAATAAAATAATGAAATAATGTGAAATAAATTTTATATATATATATATATATATATATATATATATATATATATATATATATATATATAGTGTGTGTGTGTGTGTGTGTGTGTTTGGTTTGTCGTATCTGTAGCCAAACATCTCTTTTCATTTTTATTTTTTCCTAAGAGACGGTCACATGAGGTCGGTTGGCCAGGTAGGAATGATGTTTGACAGCAAATGGAAAAAGGTTATGATACAGAGGTCAAGTTAAGTGCAGGTGTGTAAGAAGTTATTTAGGAGAAGAGGGTGACGTCCAGCAGAGAAACACAGAGGGAAAACGAGCAACGTGGACAGATATAGAACTCAAATTGACTGTATAGTAGGAATAAAAATAAAATGAAAAAATATGAGGGGGCACGTTGGCTGAGTGGTTAGCACGTTCGCCTCACACCTCCAGGGTTGGGGTTTTGAATTCCCGCCTCCGCCTTGTGTGTGTGGAGTTTGCATGTTCTCCCCGTGCCTCGGGGGTTTCCTCCGGGTACTCCGGTTTCCTCCCCCGGTCCAAAGACATGCATGGTAGGTTGATTGGCATCTCTGGGAAATTGTCCGTAGTGTGTGTGAATGAGAGTGTGTGTGTGCCCTGTGATAGGTTGGCACTCCGTCCAGGGTGTATCCTGCCTCGATGCCCGATGACGCCTGAGATAGGCACAGGCTCCCCGTGACCCGAGAAGTTCGGATAAGCGGTAGAAGATGAATGAATGAATGAATGAATGAAAAATATGTTCGATGTCTTTCTTTAAGAAGATTTAAATTCAATTTATATTTTTATTTAAAAAAAAAAAAAATATATATATTTTATTGTATTTTATATATATACAGTGTTGTGTAAAGTACTAGAATGCAATACTTGAGTAAAAGTACAAGTATCATACTAGAAAAAGACTTTGGTAGAAGTGAAAGTCACCTTTTAAAATATTACTCAAGTAAAAGTCTTAAAGTATCTGATATTTACTGTACTTAAGTATCAAAAGTAGTTTTCTGATATTTAATGTACTTAAATATTTGAAGTAAAAGTAAAAAGTAAAATTTCAGTGATTTTCGGTAGGCATAGGATCAGGGGCAGTTATAAGGCACAAGGGTTTTAGCCCTTAGTGAGAATATAAAACAAGAAGAGTTTTATATTATATATTATATGACTAAATAGTAAGCCAAAAGTTATGGTGTTATTAAATGGCAAAAGTGGACACCAAAATTGTATGCATGATGTAATGATGTCAGTCTTGAATCAAATCAGTTCATGTGTGTGTGTATTCTCTACAAACAGTGTGTCCGATGAATGCAGTCATTAATAAACACATATTCACAGGACAAAGACCGAATCAATAAATTTTATTTTTATTTATTATTGATATTACATTAATATTTTGTTTGTGCTACAACTCTGGTTGCCGTATTTGCGTCTTTCCGCCGATTAACGTTATAGATAAACGCCTCCATCTCTGACTGCGCGTGCACGCTGCGCGTACCTGTGCTTCTCCGTAGAGCTTGCGTACGTGCGTAATGCAATCTAGGGGCAGTGATTCGCCAAACCTCCTTTATTACAGTCACACACATTTCTTCTGATTTTACTTTGTAGTATCGAGTAACGAAGACGCTTAGTAGAAATATAACGGAGTAAAAGTTTACATTTTATCTAGGAAATGTTATGGAGTAAAAGTGAAAGTTGACATAAATTTATATAGCGAAGTAAAGTACAGATACGTGACATTTCTACTTACGTACGGTAACGAAGTATTTGTACTCCGTTACATTACAACACTGTTATCTTTCTTTGTTCAACCCTGAATATACTGTAAAAGAAATAAAGTAGAATTTTGTATTTTGAATTTAGTTATCTAAAAAAACTTTTTTTTAAGAAATAGAAGTCTGAGAATATCATTTTCTACACTGCAATGAAAAAAATTAGCCACAAAAAAGTCAGATCTGTAATTTTTATTTCTTCACTTTGTGTCAGTCAGAAGATCCTGAAGGAAAAAACTTTTTGTGTAGACAGTAAAATATGAAATTTCTAATATTAGAACAAATCAAATATTTGGAATAATATTTTGTTTTGATGTTTATTCCTTACTCCCCATCCTCCGTTAGCTTAGCATGCTAATTAGAGTTAGCATTAATGAGACCTGTTGTGACGTAGCTTTCGTGTGAAGTCGTAAAAGTCAGGTTATAACACATGACGCATGGACTGAGGACCGTCATGAGAGAATCACCTTCTTTGTCTTATTTCTAATAAAGTCCTGATATTAGCACTGTAAGCATTTTAAGCTACAGGATTAGAAATCAAGCTGTTTAGAAACATAAACGCACGCCGTATGAGAATGGTAATGGCCGCTCTTGCTGTCCTGTTTTCATTTTATTTGAAGTTCTAGTTCTGTGTCCAGCTTCATCTCTTTCACCAGAAGTAAACAGTAGACTCTTGACAAAAAGAGCTGGCCGGTTTTACTCTGCTTTTACTGCAGTTTTTTTTTTTCATTTTGCTGACAGGAAAATAATGTGCAGGGCACTGAGAAGGGGGCGGAGCTAACACTGTGGGTGTGTCTATAAACTGAGGCTCAGGTAAACACTATGAAGTATCTTAGCGGGTCAATCTTAAAATGATCAATTTTGCACAATTTGTTTTTTCTTTTTTGTCAAAAGAATAAATATAATATGTTTAATGCAACTCTATTACAAATCACAATGTAATTCATTAAAGGTGCGGTGCACGATGTTTGAAAGCCAATGTTGACATTTAAAATCACCAAAACAAACACGCCCTAACACAAATGGGTGTCACCCCTGTATTGATAGCTCCGCCCCACGCATAAAGTAACATAACCCAGGCCACTATTATGGCGGAACCTGCTGGGGTGGCTGGCCGAGGGGGTATTTTTATCATTAAATGAACTCAGTGAGTAATACTATGGTAATACAATGTTTCAATCGCTCTCTGCTAATGTCACACATGCGCACTGAACGCTCTTTCCGACGCATATTGACAAGCCACGCCCCTTTCTGATCATTGGCTAACACGTTCGTTTTGTGTTCCATATTCCATAAGAAATCCAGAAGCATAGTTTTATTGAAATGACTCTTTATTATCACACATTACATGACGATTCAGCATCTCCGCTGATTCAGTACGGGTTGTTCTTAGTGTGCTCCATGATGACCATGAGAGCCAGCCACGTCTCCTGAGCTGTCGGGATGATCTGATCCGCAGGAAGGACGAATCCGTAACGCCCGGTGTCTCTCAGCTCAAAGGTGTAGGAGTACTTGATGCCCTGATCGTAGGCCCAGTCTGTGGTCACTCCGCTCGCCTGATCTGGAAGAATTGATTCACAGATTGTTTCACATGGAGTACTAATCCCCTACCCTAGTGTACTAAACCCATTATCTTAACTTTAGTCACTGCATAGTAATAATTGCATAGCATGTCGCGTGGGTTTCTGATCCACGGCACTGCATACTAGTCTCTGTGAAGTACTAATCCCTTATACCGTGCATTAGTCACCATTACATCAAATTAGTCACCCTTACATCAAATATTCTTAACCATGAAGAACCAATCCCTTACACTGAATATTAATCACGGTGGCTTAGTGGTTAGCACGTTTGCCTCACACCTTCAGGGTTGGGGGTTCGATTCCCGCCTCCACCTTGTGTGTGTGGAGTTTGCATGTTCTCCCCGTGCCTCTGGGGTTTCCTCCGGGTACTCCGGTTTCCTCCCCCGGTCCAAAGACATGCATGGTAGGTTGATTGGCATCTCTGGAAAATTGTCCGTAGTGTGTGAGTGTGTGAGTGAATGAGTGTGTGTGCCCTGTGATGGGTTGGCACTCTGTCCAGAGTGTATCCTGCCTCGATGCCCGATGACGCCTGAGCACAGGCTCCCCGTGACCCGAGAAGTTCAGATAAGCGGTAGAAAACGAATGGATGAATAAATGAAGAACTAATCCCTTACATTAGTAAAAATAACCCTAGTCATTATGGGTAAAAATCTCTTACACAGATTATTAAACATGATAAACAAAACCTTTACACTAAGTAATGTGTAGTAACAGTGCTATTCGTCATAGAAGACTAATCTGTTACATTGAGTATTAGTAACAATAGAGTACTAATCCCTTACACTGGGGGAAGTCGTGGCCTAATGGTTGGGTAATGGCTCAAATCCCTTATGCTGAGTAAGGTGTAGTAACAGTGGAGTAATGATCCCTTACACTGTACTGAGCAGAGATGGGGGACTCGAGTCATATGACTTGACTCGAGTCAGAATTGAGACTTGACTCTGTCTTGAGTTAAATGACTCAGAGATGGGGGACCTGACTTGACTCGAGGCAGACTTAACTCGCAAATTTGAGACTTGAGACTTGCTTAACAAATATTTAAAAAAAGACTCGACTTGACTTTGACTTGACATTCGAGACTTGAGACTTACTTGTGACTTGCACATGTGTGACTTCCCCCCACCTCTGTTGCTGAGTATCAGTCACCACAGAGATCTAGTCCTACTCCGAGTGTTAGTAAGATTAACACCTTAATCACAATGTGGCATACTACTCCCCTTCACTGAGAATTAGTGATCTGGTACTAATCCCTTACATGGAATATTAGGGTGCTTTCACACCTGCCTTGTTTAGTTCAGTGTGATCGTACCAGAGTTCGATGGCTCATTTGGTGCGGTTCGTTTGGGCAGGTGAGAATGCAGCCATCGAAGTCTGGTGCGCACCAAAAGCGGACCAAACAAGCGTACCGAGACCTCCTTGAAGAGGTGGTCTCGGTACGCTTTCAAACGAACTCTGGTACGGTTCGTTTGTGGTGAGAACACGGTCCGAGATCGAAGTATTACGCATTTTGGACTAAACCAGCTGCCGTAGTGGGTCGCTGGCAATATTTTCGGAAGATAAGCATGTCACAGTTTCGCAAAGGTAATGCTCGCCGCCTCCTGAAGTGTCTTGCGATGCGTCTTCGCTGTATACGAGCGATGTAGTAGATTACAACCACGAACATAATCGCAGCGTGTGGTCGTCTCTCCATGGTGTACTCACTGTATGCTGTATTTTCCTCTTTTTGTTTACTTCCGGAGTTTCGTTGAAATTTCCCGCACGTTTATTCTGACCGATCGAGAAGCGGTTTAGGAAATACGCTCAAAGACATGTGGCCGATGAGTGATGTGGATGTTATCACATGACTGCATTTCGGTTCGTTTCAAACGGTGCGGAACAGAACGACCGGTGTGGTGTGAAAAGGAACCAAAACTGATAAAAAGCTACAATGGGTCATTTTTTGCTTTTGGTCCGGACCAAATGAACCGAACTATAGGTGTGAAAGCACCCTGAGTCAGCATGGAGTACTTATCACATACACAAACCATGGAACACAAACATATCACCAGGGAAAAAATCCATCCCCTACATTGAGTATTAGTGACCACAGAACACTAATCTGCTACACTCTCATCATGGAGCACTAATCCCCTATTCTTCCTATACAGCAGCAGTGTATTATTCCTTACTTAGTGACCAGTAGTTTGTACTGTAAGTGTACTGTAGCTCTTGAAGGCTGTATCGACAGATTTGGTTGTACTTACAGATGGTATCAAAGGTGCTCCCGTAGGTGTATTTAGTGCCATACAGACCCTCCAATGCAGTGGCAGCTTTGAAAGCAAGCTCATCCTGTGAATTCAGAGTGGACAGAATTCAACTTTGAATATCTAAACGACTTGTTTTGGACTTTTTCACCACAAAATCTCACCAGCTCTGCTTCATCCACGCAAGGAGCACCGGTGTCACCGTAGGGATAGAGCATCATCTGAGAGTAGCTATGGATGGTCAAAAAGGACTTGAGATTGCCGTGAGACTTCGTAAAATCCACAATGGACCTGACCTCGGGCTCAGAGTAAGCACTTATTCCACGGTACGTCTCAGAGCAAGGGTTACTACTGGAACCAGCACCTGATGGGTCAAAGCAGTAACCTCAGACTCCATGATCTCCTCAATAACTAGTTACAGTGTGCGAATGACATGAACTTGTAGATGCCGTACCTCCAAACGCTGTACCCCAGTTCCTGTTAGGGTCCACACCGATACACGAGGTACCAATGTTTATCCTCCTCGTTTTGCGCCACATGCGGTTCTAAAGACAGGGTGGAGATCGTGGAGAAGGTTTCAGTTTGAATTACGTCTCACTCAAGCGGTCAGTGGAGTCAACATTGTAAAAGCTGTGCTGATCCTGCATCAGCGCAGGGTTTCATAACACAGCTCAGTCTCTGTTTTATTTTGGGTCTCCTTCTCTATCTTACCTGAACCCATGAGCATTACATATTCATTATATATTCAGTGCATTTTTAGAAGCGTGTAACACTCACGCTGCTGTGGGTATATTCATAACCGTCGGGGTTGGTAACAAGCTCCAGGAAAATGTCTAACTTGTCAAGGATGGCGGTAAGAACGGGGTCATGTCCGTAATCTGTCACGATCTACACAAAGCGACATGAATCAGTGTTCGGTTGGTTTAAAGAAAAACGGTTAGTCGAACGAATTAAAGTACGCATACCTTCTTAGCGAACCAGGATCCACTTGCTGGTGTGATCCATTCTCTGGCGTGGATCCCGGTGTCTATCCAGATCCCCGGACGCTTCGTACCACCAGTGCTAAACTACGAGTGGAGAAAATGCATCGGTAAATCACAAAAAATTAGACATCAGCATGTAAAGAAGTGGAAAAAGAAACTGTAAAGTTAATAAATATTGTAGGAATTAATAAATAAATTAATAAACGTCGTATGTGTCAATCGGAATATTCGTTTTAAAGGTGCAGATGGTCGTTTATTAAATCTTACACCACGGTGGTTTTGAAATTTGATCAGACATTGAATTCTGGAATTCTGATTGGCAGGAAGGCGTTGATTCATATTCTATAACGGCAGCTCCGACAATAGCCGATATTAATGCGCCGGTTCTAGCCCATGTTATCGTTTCTATGGCAACAACGTTACAAAGAGACATGTATGATGGAAGTTCAACATGAATGGAGTAAAGTTTGGAAGGAGTCTCCAGTGTCAGAGCTTTGTAACTGTCAGTAAGTCCTCAGTACAGAGGAGTTTGTGCTTTATCGTTCCTGTCTCTTTGTGGTGAGGGAAAGACATTTATGTTTATAGAAGCTATTATGTGAGTGAGAACATGAACTAACTTGTCTCGCATTAAAGATGCCCTGCAACACGTATTTCATTACTTTTGTGGTAATGTCTGAAGTTTACCATGGACTCTGTGGAAAAAATGCCTCGGTCACCTTGTTTCAAGCCATTCTAGTGTGGTATAGAAAGCCTGCAGGAAGACTCGGCTCGATTTGCGCCAGTTCTCATTATTATTCAATGAGCCATGCTGCTTGGCTCCGATTGGCTAACCGCTAGGATATGAGATCATGACTATTCATTCACCCAGCGCAATAAGAAGCCTAGGCTAGAGGAACTTTGTTTACAATCACCTGGAATTGCGGCAGAACGACTTCTTCGGTTATATCGACGTTCAGCCGTCCTTGCTGTATAGGAAACTCACTGAGCTACACCAATTCTGTGGGCGCGGTCTCAAGTGGGAGAGCTCATGAATAGTAATGAGCTCCATCATTTCTACGTCACTCTGAGCAGCTTTTCTAATTGACCTCTCTGATTTCTCCGCTTATTTCTTTTCAGTGGCTAGAGTTGACCGGGAAGGTAGCAGTTCATTTTCACATTCCCGACACGACACAAACACATACAGACATAACACATATCAAAAAATACAAGTAAAACGGTTTTGTGTGGAAGGGCAGCTTTAAAAAGTAACTATAAACAGATAAAAACATCTCATTTTGTCATGTAGTGGACGTGACCGACCTTCAGAACGTTTAATGGACGGCCCTCGTAACTCTGTCCGATCACGAGCTTGCTAACCAGTTTAGGGTTCTCCTGCACCAACATGTCCATGAAGCTGTTGATCTGAAAAAGTCATGATTAAGATTCATCTCTCTCTCTCTCTCTCTCTCTCTCTCTCTCTCTCTCTCATTAATGATTTCTTTTCAATCTGCTAGTTTCGGTCTAACCTCGCTCAGAGTGTGGTAGTTAGAGTAGTCATAGTCATCGGTGGTTCTGGGCTGAAAAACACGAGATCTCATCATCTCATGCTGCTCCTTATCCAGATGATCCTGGAGGTCAATGGGGGTCAATTAAAGGTTGTAAAAATCTATAAAGGAATTTGAATGAAATTGTACAGTATGTCATGATTATACAGTATCTCTACCTGAAGATCCTGGATCATGATATCATAGTGGATCTCATGGTAGCCCAGGAACGCTCTCACGTCCTGCAGGCTGTGGAAGGGAACACGGACATCGACAGGGAGAGACACGGCAACGGGATCCATCCAGAAATCCAGCTACACACCCACACACACACACACACACACACCCACACACACACACACACACATATTGACAATCGGCCAGGACAGAACGCTTCCTAAAGATGAACCAGTGGAAAAGGTATTTCACCTGGAGATGTTCTTGCCCAGACAGTTCCTTCAGGAGCCTGATCTCCACCTCATCCTTTGCAGTTATCCGAAGAACCTGGTGTCTGTTAGAGGTTCAGGAAATATGAATGAAATAAATGAAAATGATTCTAGGTTTCTGATTGCTTATATGACCTGTCACTCAGGATAGATAGATTCTATCTGTATCTCTATCTGTCTCCCTGTCATCCTCATTCCTGTTCATTCTTTCTTCCTTCTCTCTCTCTCTCTCTCTCTCTCTCTCTCTCTCTCTCTCTCTCTCTCTCTCTCTCTCTCTCTCTCTCTCTCATCTGTAAGGGAGTCTTACACTCACCCCTCGAACGTCTCCTTGCAGAAAGCAGCAGCTACGAGCAGAGCTGCCAAGACCGCGAGTCCTCTCATGTTGCTTGATGAACAGATCCATGCTGCGCTGCTCATTTATATTTCTGCCATCGTGACCTTGATGTTGAACTGCCAATCTGTCCTCCTGCTTCATTTCCCACATCATCCTGTGTGAGATTCCCAACTGCAGCATTTTGTTTTGATTATAAATTCTTTTTGTATTAAAACATAATCGACATTATAACAGAAATCGCTCAGGTTCTTATGTGTCCTGTGTACGTACGTTCATGTGATTTCTCCCTATTTCATAGTGACTTCCTCTCACCTTTTTTTCTTTTGAGGTAAAGTAAAATGTCTCCAGCGAAAACATTTCTAAACATAGAGACAGGTTTTATTGATTCAGGGAAAGGCCACGCTCAGATAAGGCTGGGAAACACACCCAGTGCTACTTGCTCTTGTTTGACTAGAGGATAAAGTTCACACACGAGACTGTACAACGTGCTTCGGTTCGGCTCACGAGGCTCGTTTTATTGAACCTGAAATATTTATTTTCTTACATGATTACATGAGATAGCAGAATTATTAACTGGCTCTTAGCAAAATAAACAGATGTCTCCAGATGTCATTCTTTAACATCTGAAGGTGTGCAGTGATGATGATGATGATGATGATGATGATGATGATGATGATGATGATGAGAAAAAATGTCAGTGGTGTGTGGAAGGGACTCAA